>NW_007732075.1:109022-135627 GCF_000696425.1 Galeopterus variegatus | reverse complement strand
CAACAATGATGTGTGAGCATACTTGTGGAGTATTTCCAACTGGGGAAGCTCACTCAAGCCTTGGTGTTCAGAGATTTTATGGGGGCCCCATCACATAGGCTGTTTGACTGTCCATGTAGTTAAACTACATCTCCAGAGGTTGAGCTGATACCATGGACCTAAATCCCCACCCTAAAAATGTTGTTAGACTATCTGATATGTCTAAACCCCACCCTAAATCACACCGTTAGACAATCTGGTTTAACCCAGAGCACTCTGGCAAACAAAGACACTGCAGTCAGGCATGACGACTATCTGATATGTCTAAACCCCACCCTAAATCACACCGTTAGACAATCTGGTTTAACCCAAAGCACTCTGGCAAACAAAGACACTGCAGTCAGGCATGACATTCCAAAGCTTAGATATCACCTACCAGGACCCAAGGGCAAAAGGCAGACTTTTTTTAGGCAAAGCTAAATTCTTTATCACATGGTGGGCAGAGGTGAGGTTCTGGTTCTTGAAGCATAAAAAGTTATGCTTACATATCCTTACCGAAATACAAATGGTCCCTGACTTAAGATGATTTGACAAAATTCTTTGACTTTGCAATTGTGTGAAAGTGATATGCATTCATAGAAATCATACTTCGATTTTTTTTTATCTCTTCCACAGCTAGCAATATCTGGTACGATACTCTCTGGGATGCTGGGCAGTGGCAGTGAGCTGCAGCTCCCAATCATCCATAGGATCATGAGAGTAAACGAGTGATATTCTACAGTGTACTGTGTTGCCAGATGATTTTGCCCAACTGAAAGCTAATGTAAATGTTCTGAGCATGTTTAAGGTAGTCTAGACTAGCTATGATGTTTGGTAGGTTAGGCATATTAAATGCATTTTGAATCACAATATTTTTAACTTATGATGGGCTTATAGGAACATAACCTCATCATAAGTCAAGGATCATTTGTATATATTAGAGACAGATAAAGATACATTGTCAGATTTTACTTGTATTGTAGGCAATTCCATTTAGAATAGAAATACTGAGTTCTGAAACAAAAAGATTCTCAGCAAAGTGGGAGATTTCATTTGAGTTTTCTTTTTAGTCGCCAAGAGAATTTCTATATATACATCTCATTGATTTTTTTCATTCCTATAAATCCCCGCATAAAATATATTTCTTCCCAGTAATGTTTTTGTGCTGCATTCATTTATTTTTATGGCATCAGATATTTTCTGTATAATCAGAAGAACCTGATTAGAATATTGGTTGTTAAAATATAGGTATTAAATAATTGATATTATTATAGCTTCCCAAAATATGTGAAATTTCCAAAAACTTGTCCAGCAGACATATCATGTATAAACCAATATAAAGTTATAGGTTAATCCACTTGCATAGTATATCTAATTTTTATTTTAAAAGAATCAGTTCCTTTTCCAATAGAGAAATAATTTTATTTCTAGCAATAAAAGCATGTCTGAGAAGTCAAAAAATAAATCACATTGAGTGTATACAAGTCATATGCTAGAGAGCAGTAGTGAATCCTTGGTGTGAAGATACTGACTTAAGAGTGCAAAAAGAATACAATATGCAGTCCATAGTTTGTCATCCTCTTGGAAAAATTAATTTTTATTAGGCATTCATAGCCAACGAATTATGCAGATACTCAAATACTATTCACTTTGTCTCAATGTATCTATTTAGAAGGCTAGGGTGGTTTCTTGGAGATAAGGAAGGAAATTAGTATTGAAGAGTGAAAGGAAGGAACTTTTACACCACCTCTATGAGATGTCCATATTAAGAACAAAAAGTGAAATTCTGACTTTAGGGATGCTCTTTTGCTGTCATCTCTGAGTCCTTTGCCCTTTGCCCATATTTAATACAAGTAGTCCTCTTCAGTCTCCCATTTCACCAATCAGATTTTTAAGGATATAGAAACAGAAATTCAGGTAAATAAGTTATTTAATCCACTGATAGGCCTTTCCCAGCAGTGTGGCAGTGAAACCTTTGGGGGCTTTCAACAGTGTAATTGGTAAACACAGAATTGCATTCAGTACACAGTTGTTAATGAGCAGTTTCAGCTTCATTGCTGTTAGACTTTCTGTGCCTTCCTGTGTTTGCATTGCCTAATTTGATGTGCTTGTGGTGAGACCCATATAGATGCCTGAAAAAAAATCCAATCCTTGGGATAATTGGGCATTTTTGTACAATACACACTTGCAATTTTATGTAGAGTGATTTTTTTCAATTATACATAAACCATGGTTTCCAACAAGATCCCTTCAGACTTTGAATAGGGACTTTTCTGTTTTCCCACTCTTTCCATCAAAATACTCTCAAATTGTAGACTCCACATTGCAATTTTGTTGTTGACGTTTACTTTGCAACATCTGTTGTAGTGATTTTCATAGTGATGTTTAAAAGAACACTTGTTGAAAAAATGTACTACATTCTTTGCCTAGTGACATATGTTGAGCTTTCTTAGGCACAGTTATCTCCCTGTTTATCTGTATAGGGTCTATTAGTGCTATTCGTTCTTTTAGTATCACAGCTACTGTAATGAGCAGAAACCACCTTTTTTCCAGCAACAGTACTAAAAAAAATGGTTAAAATAATTTTTAAAAATGTTTCCATAGAATGGCATAATGTGTTAGGTCTGCCACCGGCTGACCCGAACAGCCCTTAGCCTCGTTCCTTTTGGTGGGCGAGTGAATGGCTTGGATTCCTCTTTCCCTCCAGTCCCTGTTGGGAGGAGATGGGGGAAGAGAGCCGTGAAGAGAGGTGAGCACACCCACCGGCCCCAACCAGCCCGTTAAAGGACACTCAGATGCGGCAGGGGTGCTGTCGAGCAGTTCCGTTTATTATCACACAAGCACTTGCTTTTAAAGGCAAATGGGGAAAGGAGGTTTTGTACATAATCCTATCAGCTTAAAGGTCAAGGGCATGCATCCTGTCTCAATGCCTAGCTATTGCAACCACACAGTGTTCACAAGCGTGGAAGCACATATTTGGCCAATAAGGGCTAAGGCAAGTTTCCTGCAGACACTCCCACCCTACTTCCTCCCAGCGCGGTCTTAGGCTGCCACATTAATACACCCTTGTGGGCTGATAATGGCGCCACTTGTAATGTCACTTAAGGTGGCGTTAGTTTTTAAGGCCCGACAATAATGCTTCTAAAAATAGATTTAAATGTATAGGAGACATTTGGGGGGATATCTTTTGAGGAATAAACAATTATAAGTCTCAAATTTGTAATTATTAAACTTAATAATATCTAGCACCCAATACTCCATATGTGCCGATACACTTATATTAGTAATAATTAGCCTGGCTGTCCCTATTGAAATTAAAATAGTAATACAATGTCCTACTTAAAAAAATAAAAAGGATGAAGCTAATAACTGGCCATCTAACTGGGTATGCAAAATAGAAAACAAATGGTATTGTGCTCCTCTTGTTTTTCTCTGATCTTGATCTTTGCAAGTCTGTCTCTGAAAGAAGGGGGTGATGAAACATTTTCTAGTTTGGTCATTAATTTTTGTAGCAGGGTGACAAATATTCAGATTAATTCCAGCACCCTCAGAAAACTAGTTTGAGTCACAGTGTTCTCAGGGAACATTCCTTACTCCAAAACATTCATTTAATATGTATTAGTGAATATCCAGCACATACAAAGCATTCTGCTTGATGCTATGAAAATAAAAATGAGCCAGATATAGGCCTTCCCTTGAGAGGGTTGGTATCCACGAAGGGAGATGAGGCACACACAGCAAGCTATAATATAGTGAGACATGAATTCATGTTACAAAAGGAAGATAAATAAACGAAACTTCAGGGGAGGAAGTCTCTTCCCCCTTAGCTTAGGGGATCATTTGGAAGTCCATTTAGCCAGGTCTTGAGAGAAAAGACTTAGGGGAAAATTGAGGTAATTGGCATTCTAGATAGAGGAATTAGAGTGAAGAAAAGCACAGAGATGTGAACACATGGGGTGTGTTTGTGGGACATGAAAATAGATTGTTTCACTGGACTGTAAGGGGTATCCAGAGGAAGAATTGGGGATAATATTGAAAAGATGTGTTGGTTGGGGTCAGATTACTGGCTGGAGATATTCATTTAAGATGGTGGCCTACTGGTCACTCAATAGTGGGTTTTAACCTGTCTGGGAGCATTTTGAATATGTCAATCAATCTGAAGCCAACATCAGCCAGGAAAGACTCAGAATTTATATTTTATAGTAAGGTTCAAACTAGGTCTCTGTGGTTTATAACTCTGCCTGTCTTGAGCTCCTGCAGCTGGAATGTAGGAATAGAATGCTAATAGATGTGATTCCTCCCATGCCTTAGGGAAGGATATAGAGGATCCTCTTTTCACACAACGTTTAAATGTTGTGTGTTGTGTGAAAAGAGGATCCTCTATATCCTTCCCTAAGGCATGGGAGGAATCACATCTATTAGCATTCTACTATGGCTAGGGCTTCCTAGTGCCTTTCTTTTGAATTACTTACAGTGTGCTAGTGCTAGAGTTGTACCACAAAACCCACAACTACCTGTAAGGGTGTGTTATTATTTTTGTTTTTCAGATGTAGAAACTGAGTTAGAATTATGGAGTAATTCTGGAGTTAAAGGTTTTTGTTTTTATTTTGTTGCTGGCCAGTTAAGGGATCAAACTCCAAACCTTGGTGTTATTGGCATCACACTCGAACAAACTGATCTAGCCAACCAGCCCTGGAATTGAAAATATGATTTGATTCCAAAGCTAACCTATTCTAATCTCACAATCCCATAAATCCTACTTGTCTCAAGACCAAGTGCTCAACTGAGTTAAAAAGCAACAAACTCTTACTGATGAATATGACAGTAAGGCAAGGCAGACGTGTGTGTGTGTGTGTGTGTGTGTGTGTGTGTGTGTGTGTGTGTGTGTGTTATTCCAACCAAACTTCTGTGAAAGTAGAGTGCAGAAAGATTGATTCTGTTGCTTGAGCATCTGGAAAAAGGAGTACTAGAGGCTGGGAAGGAGGCAGGGGTAGTGAGAGGTTGGCTACCTCTTTCTAATATTATACATTCAGTCATTAAAATACATGGAATTTTGAAATATTTGTGCCATGTACCACAAATTACAGTTATTTAACATATAGACATTAAAACCATTTATCCACATGAATATAACAATCTCCATGAGATTATCATCTTCATGAGAACAGAGAATTCAGTCAAATAATATTTGGTCTTTAAGACCATAAAGCACTAGAATCCCATTGATTTGAATATGACTTTAAACACATACTTCCAATTCTGCAGCAAGATAGAAATCCAAATGCTGAGAAGAGTACTAAGCATACATGAAATTATCTGGCATCAGTTCAGAAATATATAACAACGCATACAGCTCAAACTTTTTTTGTAATGGTTCATATGATATTTAATGATTCTTTTTTTAAGGATTTATTTTTTAATGAAACATTGATTGTATGTAATTATGGGATACTGATATTTCAATATATGTATATGATGTGTAAGGGGCAAGTCAGAGTAGTTGGCAAATTTGTTATCGTAAACATTTATTATTTATTATTTTTTTCTGTGATGAGAACATTTGAGCTCCTCTCTTCTAGCCATTTGAAAATATACAATAAATTATTGTTTATTATTGATGCCTAGCATTAATATACACCACTAGAACTTATTTTTCCTAGCTAGCCAACCTCTCACTATCCCTGCCTCCTTCCCAGCCTCTAGTAACCACAGTTTACCCTCTACCACTAATAGTTCAACTTACTTTTTAATTTTATATTATTTTTTTAGCTCCCACATATGAGTGAGGGCATGTGGTGTTTCTCTTTCTGTTCCTGATGTATTTCACTTACATAATGTCTTCCAGGCTTATCCTTGTTGCCACAAGTGACAGGATTTCGTTCTTTTTCATGGATGAGTGGTGCTCCATTGTGTGTATATACCACATTTTCTTTATCCATTCATATGTTGATAAATACCTAGATTGATTCCATATTTTGGCTATTGTGAGTATTGCTGCAATAAACATGGGGGTGCAGATATCTCTATGGTATGCTAATTCCCTTCCTTTGGATAAATACCCAGAAGGGGGATTGCTGGATCATACAGTAGTTCTATTTTTAGTTTCTTGAGGCACCTCTATACAGTTTTCCATAATGGCTGTACTAATTTAAATTCCCACCAACACTGTATGACAATTTCCCTTTCTCCACATCCTCACTAGCATTTGTTATTTTTTGATTTTTTGATAATAGCCATTCTAACTAGGATGAGATAATATCATATTGTGGTTTTGATTTATATTTCCCTGATGATTAGTGATGTTGAGCATTTTTTCATGTGCCCATTGGCCATTTGTATGTCTTCTTTTGAAAAATGTCCATTCAGGTCATTTGTTGATTTTAAATCAAATTATTTATGGGTTTTTTTGCTGTTGAGTTGTTTAAGTTCCTTGTATATTCTGGATATTAATCCCTTGTCAGATGAATAGTTTGTGAATATTTTCTGCATTCTGTTGGTTGTCTTTTTACTCTGTTGATAGTTCTTTTGCTGTGCAGAAGCTTTTTAGTTCGATGTAATCCCATTTGTCTATTTTTGCTTTGTTGCCTGTGCTTTAGATGTCTTCTCCATAAAATTTTTGCCCAGGCCAATATCTTGAAGTATTTCCCTGATGTTTTCTTTCAGGAGTAGTTTTATAGTTTCAGGTCTTACATTTAAGTTTTTAATTCATTTTGAGTTGATTTGCGTATATGGTGAGAGATAGGGGTCTAGTTTCTTTCTTCTATGTATGGATATCAGTTTTTCTAGCACCATTTATTGAAGAGGTTGTCCTTCCCCTATGTATGTTCTTGGCTCCTTTGTTAAAGATCAGTTGGCTGTAGGTATGTGGATTTATTTCTGAGTTCTCTATTTTTCTCCATTGGTCTGTGTGTCTGTTTTTATTCCAATACCATGCTGTTTTGATTATTACAGATTTTTAGTATATTTTGAAGTGTATAGTGTAATGTCTCCAGCTTTCTGCTTCTTACTCAGGATTGCGTTGGCTATTCAGCATCTTCTGTGGCTCCATATGAATGTTAGGATTGTTTTTACTATTTCAGTAAAGAATGTTATTGGCATTTTGACAGGGATTGCATTGAATCTGTAAATTGTTTTGAGCGGTATGGTCATTTTGACAATTTAGTTCTTCCAACCCATGAACATAGAATGTCTTTCTGTTTTTTTGTGTCCTCAATCTCTTTCATGGGTGTTTTATAGTTTTCATTGCAAAGATCTTTCCCTTCCTTAGTTGAATTTATTCCAGGGTACTTTATTTTTTTGGTAGTTATTATATATATTCTTTTTTTGCTAGTTCATTGTTGGTACATAAACATACTATTGATTTTTGTATTTTGATTTCTTTATCCTGCCAATTTACTAAGAGGTTTTTCGTGGAGTGTTCAGGTTTTCTGTATATAAAACTATGTCATCTGTGACAGGGACAATTTGACTTCCTCTTTTTTTCTAATTTGGATGCCCTTTATTTCTTTCTCTTGTCTAATTGTTGTTGCTAGAATTTCCAGTACCATGTTAAATAAGAGTCATGAAAGTGGGCATGCTTGTCTTGTTCCTGTTCTTAAAAGAAAAGCTTTCAACTTTTCCCCATTCAGTATGATGTTAGCTGTGGGTTTGTCATATATAATCTTTATTGAGTTGGGATACTTTCCTTCTATACCTAATTTGTTGGGAGTTTTTACAAAGGGGGATATTGAATTTTATCAAATGCTTTTTCTGCATCTAAAGGTTCTGGTTCTGGAGCCCAACACTGTCCTATAGAGAAGCACCCCCAAAAGTTTCCTCCAATATACATTTTTTCTTTAATTTTTAAATTTTTAAAAATATATTCTTTAACTATGCAATTAAAAGTAGGGTTATATAAAGGAAGGGATGTTGTGGCAAAGTGCTCAGGCTCCAGCTGTGCAAAATTTTTACTGTAAATTTCTGCTGTAAATATGCCAGCTTACACTTTCAGGAAAAATCCACAAAAGCAGTATTGAGGACAATAAATGTTAACATAAAGCATTAACACATATAACTGTTTTGAATGGAGTCTTGCTGTGGATTGAATGTTCCTCAAACTCATTGAAGCTTAATCCCCACTGTAACTGTTGAGGGTGGGAAATTCTATTATGGTAATTGAAAGATGGATCCTAGAAGTGGTGATCAGATTTTGAGGACCATGGCATAGCCAATGGATTAGTCCATTTGATGGTTTTATGGTGTCATGGTCACGTTTCTCATGACTTTAAAAGGAGAGCACATGAGAAGCTCTCGGTTTGCTCAGCCATCTACCATGTGACACCCTGTGTTGCTGTCACCATCCACCAACAAAGCCCTCACCAGATGTGTTTCCTGGACTTTGGGCTTTCCAACCTCCAAAACTGTAAGCAATAAATATTCTATTTCTCTACAAATTAGCCTGTTTCAGGTATTTCTTTTATAAGCAACAGAAACTATTACAAGTTTTTTGTGTTTTTTCCTATTACCCACATAGATGATAGGCACAAGAGATTAAGAATAAAGAATTATGTTGTTTTCTCTAGTAGTCCTCTCTCTTGAGTTTGCCAACATACACCAAATACTCACTAGTTCTTATCTTAATCTTTCTCCAGGAGCAATGTAGGACATTAGCTCTACATTCAAGAACATGTCTGGGGCCTCTCCCTGAGTTTCCATGAGGTGCTCCTGCCCCACTAGCCCTCTATCCTTCCAGTCTACTTGAGCAGCTAGAAATTTACTTCTATTGCAATTATGTGCCATAAGATTAATACTCCTAAACTTTGGTCTACCACAAATAAATCCTATGCAACAAATATTTATTACACACCTACTGTTTGCCCTTTATTGAACTAGACAAATTAAGTACAAGGTTATGATAGAATGTTCACATGCATCCTCACACACACAAATCAGTGTATTTATTGAGTGCCACTGAGTAACAATTAGAAAGATATTTTTATATGCTGTAATGCATATCATAGGATTTTTTCCTCAGCATAGTCATTATTGTAATAGGTTCTTTTAAATAATTGATAAATGCCAAATCCTTTAATACTTAGTTTCAAGGCATTTTAAACAACATTATACTTGTAATGTCAGAGGACAGGAGATTCAAAGACTTGGCAGAATGTCTAAAAACATTTTCTATAGTCCAGTTAGAATACCAGAGATAGTAAACTTTTATGATTTCCAAGTTGTATTCTGGGGTTTTGCTTGGGAAGATAAAATTTTTCATACTAATTTTCTGCATCCAGAAGGATTTACTTCCCTCACATTTATAATCAACTGTGCACTACAGTGCTCTTTTGACAGCGGAAGTAAAAGTGTGAAGGCCTTTTTGATTGTAAATATTATATATTGGATTATGTTTACTCAAACTTATGTTAGTTGTTTGTAAAAATAAGACTGGCTTTTAAAAAATGCTAAGTCCTAAATTTCCCCCCCCTTCAATTAAGGCAGTTGATTGGAATAAATTGAAATGGATCAATATTGTCATCAGGCCAATAGGATATGAGTTCAGAAAAAGCTCAGGAAACTTCTTTTCCATGAGTGAATGTAAGATCATAAAACTTTACATGTTCAGAGGAAAAGGCTGATACAGCAAATTTAATTAAAAGATAGAGATGCTCCTTTAGGAAGAGAGTTACCCAAAGCTGTTCTAACAAAGATAACTGAATGTTCTGAAACTCATGGAAGAATCTCAATGTTAAAGATCTTCTTGTTCTTTTCAATTAATATGTGATTTGAAATATATATGACATTTTAAGACTCAGAACTTTTACTATCTAAAGTTGCATACAGGAGGGTATATGAATGTATGCAAAGAAAGTATGGGATCATTGGTTTTTAGAGTAGCCTTAAAAATCTCACAGCTCCCCTGTCTTCCTAGGTGAGGAAATTATTACAAATTATGTAAAATAAGCCACAATCTGTTTTTCACTGTCTTTTCTAAACTTATCCTTGTATATATTTTGTTATTTAACTCAATTATTGTTCATTAATATTCTTGTATATTTTTACATGAAATGCATATTTTTTCTTGGAAAAAGTATCTGAGAGCAGTGGAATATTTATTGAATCTTAAATTGTGGTGTTGGCTACATCAGTCTAACGAGCAATACTTTTTCACCTGGTGGCAAGAAAAGGAAAAAGGGTGCACCAGAGGAGCCATTATGATGATTTTAGGGTGCTTCTGGATGATGAACAGTGGTCACGACAGATTACAACTGTAGAAATATGTGAAGACCACCCCAGTGAGAACAAGCAAGGACTATTTATTCAGAAGTTGATATAGCTAGGGAGCCACTCACTATCACTTGCATTTGGCAGAGACTGAGAAGCAGGCAGAGGAGTGCGATAGTTTTATGGTGGAAAAAAAGAAAAGTTTTAGATATGTCCTGATGGAAGGCTGTACTTGGAGAAGCTTGATGCGTGCTAATTAGAAGTGAGGCATCCTATATAAGTTACAGGGGCATATTTGACTTTTTCTGGTTGGTCTTATGTTGGAAGTGGGGGTGAAAGTTAGAGAAGCTGTCAATTATTGTTCAAGTCTGACTGTTTTCTGTTGATTGCTACAGAAGTTTGGGTTTGGCTTACTGGACTGGTTGTTGCAGATTGTGGGTCAGAGTTCTACTTTTATATAGGATCTGGCTATTGTCTATTTATGTATTCAGTATCTTACTAAAGACACACAACTCTTATGTGCCCATGTGTGTATATAATCAACAGCTGATTCCACACATATATTTACCTAGCAAGTCATGCTTTCTACTGAAAAATTGCAATTGTGGACATAGGAGGAAAAATGGCCCAACTGGGTAGTTGGGAATGGTTCTACCACGTTAGATGTATCAGGCAGAATGCAGCAGCAGCGTAAGTCAACACCAGTGCACCTCCATAAGGAACAATGTTATTAATATCATGATGGTGCTTGTTTGCTTAAAAAAAAAATTTCCAAAGCCCAATTTTTCCTGAAATATCTCCATTTTTATTTCATATTTCCAAAATGTATTTTACTTGATGGCATTATTGTAATCGAATTACCTTTCTGCTTAGGTACTATTAACAACATATTCAATTTTTCTGTCTTTTGGTTTCAAATTACATGTTCTTCAATTTTATTATATGCTTCTATTTTTAGGAACTAGATAAATGCCACACTAATTTATTCAAATTTCAATTTTCTGAATAATGGACTTTAGCTGCCATGAGAGCTAATGTATTCAGCTAAATTTATCAGACTCTCCAATCTCCAATATTTGTTTACAGTTTCCTCTAAGGTTCTTTTCCTTGAGAAAATAAATTATGAATATGTCAAACATTCTAGTTATAACACTTAACAAGATATCAAATGGTCTTATAAAATGGCACTCGAGAAAAGTAATACAAAGTTAATCTTGTAATTCTGTTCTAACAGTAGTTTATGAAGGTGTGGAGCCAAAATTCTGGTGTTCCCTCTATGCAGATCACAAAGCACTAAGGACACTGTTATTCAAAAATGAAAATCTGTCCATATATCTTTAAGAGGAATTATCACTGATGAGTCTGAAAGATTGGATTAACATTAGGGTCTCCTTAAAGTAGTTTCTCTTAAAAGTGTTAATTTTATTTTTGTTACCAACTCACACAACCAAAACATCTTTTCAGAAAGCTTACTATGGAAGACTTACTGGGCTTTATGGAAGACAGACTTAAAACTTCCCACAAAGCTACAGAATAACAAAACATATTTGAATAAAAAGAAAAAAAAAAGCCCTATATTAAAAATGTCCAATAAATGTGACCTTTGCATCTTAGTTATAGACTATTTTAAGAGGCATAATAGAATTTATTTTCTAGCCCATGCAAGATCCTGATATGTTATCAAAATGTTCCAAATTTTAGAATGCAAAGGTAAGAGTAAAACTTTTCTCATCAGTCAAGAATAAATCTAAGAAAAGTAGGATCTTCTCTCCTGTCTATTTTAAGTACTTAAAGAATGTCCTCTACCTGCTAAACAAATATAGTAAATTAAATTGTCAGAAAAGACCTCTTTGGAAGAAAACAGTGGTATGGGTCAGTAGTATGAGTAGAAAATAGTAGTGCAAGTAGATCCTTAGATATGTATTTAAATCTGAAAAAAGAACATATTTGAACAAAAGAAAAAACAATTTAGAAGTGGATGTGAGATGTTTCTCTTAACAGAAGAGGATGGGAATTCCACCAATGTGCTACAAAATATCCTATGTGACATGCTTACTATGTTTTACTTGCTGTGTAAACTATTTTAATTAAATTTAGCCCCATCATTGACATGTCTTCTGAAAGCTTAGAAAAACATTTAATTGGAGATCTAATCTAGGGTAGAATAACAGTCAAAATGCATTATCACCCAAAACATTTCTCTTGTAAATAGCCCTAAATATAAAGCATTCTTGGACTTTTATTTTCCCAGCTCATGAACAGATTTTTTTTTTTTTTTTTTTTTTTTTTTTAAGTAGAGAGAAATTTCTTTTTCAGGTGAATCATTAATCTTGGGAACAAGCAGAGTAATTATAAAATACTTCAGGAGGTCCATCAAACTGTCTAGAGATTCCTTGAGGTGCTGTAAGTCTGACAGATTTGGCATTTTTTACTAGTCTGAGGAGAAACTGGACAGTCCCCAGTACATGTACTATAATTAATGTTTTCTTTAAGTACCTTTCTTTCCTTATTATTTAACCCAAGTTGTTAACTGTGAGCTAAATAAATCAGCCTACATGCATATTCCTCTTTCTTCTTTTTAATCTCTCTGACAAGATGAATACATTTTGCTTTCATACTACTTTTCTTAAAACATATCCATTCATCTAGAATACGGTCGTCCCTCTGTATTCATGGAAGATTGGTTCCAGGACCTTCTATGGATACCCAAATTTGAGGATGCTCAATTCTCTGACATAAAATGGCGTTGTATTTGCATATAACCAATGCACATCCTCCCGTGTACTTTATATCACCTGTAGATTACTTATAAACCTCATAGAATATAAATGCTATCTAAATGGTTTTTTATACTGTATTGTTTAGGCAATAATGACAAGAGAAAAAGGCTCTAGATGTTCACTACAGACACATTTTTTTTTTTCCCGAATATTTTCGATCCACCACTAGTTGAAACCAATGGATATGAAAGGCCAGCTGTACAATGAGTTCATCTAAGTACTTGATTGACTCTCGCATTCCCTTTGGAAGTTCAGGCCTAAGCTGGAATGAAATTATGATACTGTTATCACTGAAAAATAAAACAAAACAGGTTTGGATTCTCGACTTAAGGAAAAAAGTAATTTTGATGACTAGTGGCTCTATGAGGAAAAACTACCTTTATTCTATTCCTTTTACAAATGCCTTCTTTCAAAAACTCTCCAGAGCTCTTCTGGTCTTTTACACAATACAATTTGAGGGTTAAAATCATTAATATATGTAAAAAGCTTAATGCCATGCTTGCAATACACTAAATACTGTACACATTTTAGCTACTATTACTAGAAAGTGGGGCTGCTTGCTGTGGGAGGTTTCCTCTGTCCTCTGTCATTAATGCTTGGAAGGCCCTGGAAGATATGATCTAAGTTCTTTCCTATTCTATGAGTTCCAGGAACAGCTATTTCAAGACCATACTTACAGTAGTACTTCTGACCAAACCCCTTTTCTTAGACCCATTTAATTTATCTTTATGACATAAAAATAGAATTAAAAATTTTTTTTTTTCACAGATGGTCTTTCACCAACACAATAAAAATATGAACCAGGCAGGTAGATAAAGTTTTTTGTTCTGACCAAACCCCTTTTCTTAGACCCATTTAATTTATCTTTATGACATAAAAATAGAATTTAAAAATTTTTTTTTTCACAGATGGTCTTTCGCCAACACAATAAAAATATGAACCAGGCAGGTAGATAAAGTTTTTTGTTCTTCTTCTTTCTTTCCTTTACCCTCTAAATTTCTTTTCTTTGTCCTGTCACTTTTCTTCGTCTAAATTCCAGGTGTATCCTTACTACTTACAGACTCTCAGTACAGAATTTCTCCTCATTCAACGACTTGCCTTGTGCTGATCTATACTTTTGTTCCACCAAATCTTTAAAATTGGATATTTTGATGACTTTAAATATTATGAAATATGTTTCCATCTCCCTCTGTCTTATTTGTGTGTTAATGCTCTCCTACATATTGAGGTATCAAAGCTGAATGAGCCTTGAATCTGTTCTTGAAGTCTGGGATCGGTGCGTAACTAGTGATTTTACTTACCTGTGATGAAACATGTGAAAGCATGATGCACAGATGACTACGGGAACAAAGAAAGGAGGAGCAACTCTACCTCATAGGGTTAGTACTAAAATCATCTTTCAGTTGAGGAACATTTACTCCCATATATGAAAGATGAATCAGAGCCTTGTGTGGAAAGACATCTCAGATGGAGGAAACAACATTTTCAGAAACATTTGCTCAGGACCACACCAGTGGAGAACTGTGTCTGGTATGGCTGGAGAGAAGGAACAGCAGGAGAGATGCTGGAAAGGAGGAAGAAAATGGGATCATGAAAAGACTTCACATCCACCTCCAGACCTGTAAGGTGGGTTTTACCCCAATGTCACAGAAGAGGAATATGAGGCCCACTGAGTATAAATAACATAGGAAATAAACAGCATAGTCCAATTTCAGGACTAGGTCTTTTCCCAAATCCCATCTTGCACTCATTCAGCTGTAGTATATGCTTAGTCAGAATTTCTTTAGTCAAAGTATTAAATCACTAACATAGATACATGGCATTATATGTTAGTCTGACATACAATGGAGAGATCTTTTAGACAGAGCTCCTTTTACAAGTGATTCAATATTCCATTTACTCACAAAGAAGTATTTCTTGAATATGTATCTTGGTGCTTTTCCCACCCTAAGACAATTAGAGGTGAGAAAAGAGGGAAAAAAGAAAAAAAAAACGAATACCGATTTGGTGTCTACTGTGAGACACAGGTTTTATATTATTTTATAGATTATATTTTTATAGACATTTTCTATGTTATATTATTTGAATAATCCCAAGGGGTTTTATGAGTTAAATAGTATTACCCAATTTTAATGATGAGGACTCTGCAATTCAGGTATAAAAAACTTGTCCTAGTAACTTGTCCCAGTAACTTGCCTTAGGATTCTGATTCAGATATAAAAAACTTGCCCAGTACAGAGTCATGCAGCCAGTCAAATGGCAAGTTCAGGTTAAAATCTGGTTCTGTTTGACCCAGAACAAAATCATCTCATCACCTTATTCAACTATGCTCCTCATGAGTAAGTTCAACATTAAGTTCAAAACAAGGCCAATCAATAAACTAAAACATTGATGAAGGAAAGATTTTAGGATGTCTTTAAGAAAGGACATAACTTGCCAAAGGAGCAGAGAAAAGGAACTTGTACACACTGTTGGTGGGACTGTAAATTAGTATACCCATTATGGAAAACTGTATGGAGATTCCTCAAAAAACCAAAAATAGAGCTACCATGTGATCCAGCAATCCCACTGCTGGGTATTTATCCAAAAGAAAGGAAATCAGTATACCAAGAAGATATCTGCACCCCCATGTTTACTGTAACATTATTCACAATAGCCAAGATATGGAATCAACCTAAGTGTCTATCAACAGATGAATGGATAAAGATGTTGATGTGGATTGAATGTCCCCCTTTCCAAACTCATTGAGGCTTAAACTGTGTCCCCAAATTTCCAGATATTAGGAACTTGGTCCCCTCTATGACAGTGTTAAGAGGGGGGGATATCCTATTATGGTAATTGAACAAGCGATTCAATTGGGCCTTGAGTAGGTGATTAAGTTGATGGTTTAATGGAAATCATGGGCATAGTTCTGAGGGCTTTAAAGGAGAGCGTGAAAATCTTCCTCTCTCTGCTCTGCCATTTTCTGCCACATGAGACCCCTGCATTGCTGTACAACCACCACCAGATGCATTCCCTGGACTTTGGACTTCTCAGCCTCTGAAACTATAAGCAATAAATTTCATTTTCTTATAAACCACTGGTTTAAGATATCTGTGTTATAACCAACAGAAACAAACTAATATAGATGTAGTTTATATACACAATGGAATACTACTCAGCCATAAAAAAGAATGAAATGCTGTCATTCACAGCAACATGATGAGCCTGGAAGACATTATGTTAAGTGAAATAAGTGAGGCATGGAAAGAGAAATACACATGTTGTCCCTCGTGTGTGAGAGCTAAAATTTTTGAAGTTTTAGAAGTAGAGAGTAGAATTGTAATTACCAGAAGCTGGGAAAAGTGGGGGATTGGGGATAGGGAGAGGTTAGTTAACAGATACAGACTTAGAGCTATATAGTAAGAATAAGTTCTGGTGTTCTATAGTAGTGTTAGGTGAGTATAATTAATAATTCATTCTATAATTTTCAAATGACTAGAACAGAGGACTTTAAATGTTCTCAACACAAAGAAATAATATCTGTGGTGATGGATATGGTAATTACCCTTGTTTGATCATCGCTCATTGTATGTATGTACCAAAATATCACTCTGTATCCATATATATGTACAATTATTACATGTGAATTAAAAAATATATTTTTTAAAAAGGACATAACTTAGCAAAGGACATAACAGGACATTTACAATTTAATCATATGAATAATCTTGTATTTTGAATAGCTTTTGGACTCCAAATCTGCAGAAAGAATGATTAGGTCAGAGGAATTTATGGATGACAAAATAGGCCACGAGGTACTATAAAGAGGAAACAGGGAGGGAAAAGAGATACTGCATAAGAGGGAGGATACAGTATCTCTAGTTCTCAAAGGCTTGATTTTCTTGCTTAAATTATATTTGGTTTGTAAGTCATTATAGGTCAAATGTATCCCCTAAAAGTTCATGTATTGGAAACTGTTCCCCCCTACAGAAGTGTTAAAAGGGTGGGAAATCTGTCTATGGTATTTGAAAGGTGGAGTTTTGCTTTGCCTCACATGGATTTGTCACCTCTTTTCCCCTCGGTGATGGAGATGCAAAAAGGATTACTCAAAGCCCATCTTTTATGAGCAGTGAGACACCCCGAAGGGGATAACTTCCCAGAACCCTCAAGAGAGAGGCATTCCTCCTTTGGGAAATTAACACTGAACTGGGGTTCTGTCTCGGTATTTATTCTCCAAACCAGAAAGTTACAGAAAAGCAACATAGGTGGAGTTATGGTTAAGTATAATTTAATAATAGATGCTGGTAACATCAGGGAGATAACAAAGTGACATTCCATAATGCAGTTTGCAAAAGGTTAAGTTGGTCCAGCAACAAAAGCTTGTTCTTAGCAAATACTGTGTTTTCCTGCAGCAGTTTCCTCAGTATTTTTACATAACAATAAAGCAACTTTCTTAACATATCAATCAGTAGGTTAGCCTACTGTCAAGGGCATCTGTCCTTGAGCCAGCAACTTTGCTGTGTTACAATTCTATATCCACAACAGAGACTTTAGCCTGGGGAAAGTTTCTTGTCTTTTGCAAGCTTAACATTTCTATATGTAATTTTAAATAGTTAGGTTAAACCTGAAACTACAGGGCTTTGGAAACTAGGCCCTGTGACATACATTTGCTTTATAAGTGTTAGTGTACTACACAGTGGGGCCTTTGAGGGGTGATTGAATCATGAGGACTTTGCCCTCATGAATGGATTAATCTATTCATAGAGTAATGGGTTGATGGTTTAATGAGTTGTCTTGTGCATGGTTCTGATGGCTTTATACGGAGAGCAAATGAGAAGGTTAACTTGCTTGCTCTTGCCATTCTCACTATGTGATACCCTGCATCACCACAGAACCCTGCAGAGAGTCCCCACACAGAAGGCGGCCCTCACCAGATGTGCCTTCTGGACCATGGACATTCCAGCCTCCTAAACCACGAAAAATAAATTTTGTTTCTTTAGAAATTACCCAGTTTCAGGTATTCTGTTAAAAGCAACAGAATACCTGAAACGAACTAATACATAAGTGTACCCAAAACCTTTAATGACTCCATATTTACCAAAGGATCAGTGTCCCATATGGTTACATTGTGTCCCAGAATCCCAAATAGCTAAACATTTTTAAATGCAGTTGTTGACCAAGCTAAGTTTCAGAACACATTGATACTTTAGCAGGGAGGCCAATTAGTTCACAGTCCTAGGCTGGAAAATATTAGTATTTGAAAGACTGCTCACCATTAAGAGAAGAGGGCTTCAATACTTGTCTGAGCCTAATCTAGTCATCTCCACAAACCTTGGATACTCAAGTTAACTCTTCAGTGTTCAGATACCTTTCATTAGGATCCTGATCTTGGAGGAATATCTTTGAGTGATAAGTATTTGTGGATTCTTTTAAGTAGCTTTATTATACAGAGTTGGAAAGTGAGGTAAGTTAAAAAAAAAAAGTGAGCCTTATCCCTAAAGCACTCATAATTAAGATCATAAACAATTCTCTGTATTTCTAAGTGGTTTATTTTGTTGAAGGAAAACATTTAATTGTTTGACTATATGTATACAATGTATTAATTAGAATAAGATTTAAAAAGCTTGTCATTATAGGTTTTCATTGGCCAGAAATTTTGCTGGTAGATGAGTTACAAGTCACTTAGAATAGCAATTTATCTGTGATCACTTTTGTTAAAAACAGTAGTAAAAATTATAACTATTGAATGCCTACAAGCTTTGCTGTAGACCAGGGCCAGAGAGGAAATATCTTGGCTTTGCGGGCCTGTACTATCTGTTGTAACTACTCAACTCTACTAGCACAAAAGCAATCAGACAATATGTCAGTAAATGGACATAGCTATATTTTAATAAGATTTTATTTATTAACAGCAAAGTTTAGATTTCATATAATTTTTAACCTGTTATAAAATTATGTTCGTTTGATTTTTTTCAACTATTTAGAAATTTTAAAAACATTTTTAACTCATGGGTCATACAAATATAGGCAGTGGGCTGGATTTACTTACAGGACATAGTTTTCCAGTCCCTGTTCTAGACATTTACCTTTCTTATCACAATCTCTGTCATCTATTTTAAGGTAAGATTTATCATCTCTGTTGAATAGATGATGAAACTGAATGTCAGGGACATTAAACTGACTTGAATGTCACAAAACAAGCAGTTGCAAACATTTCACAATTTTCTTGACCTAAGTCTCAGTTTCTTTATCAGTAAACTAAGGAGAAATACTCACTTTTATCGAGATGTAATGGGAATGAAACGAAATAACTTATTTAGTTATTTAGTTATTTAGTTGCAGATTCTTCTCTGAAGTAGTAAAGTTCAGGGAGTATCCAGTGAGCGAGGCAGATCTTGACCCTGTCCACATGAAGATGACAATTAAGTTCGTAAGATATACAGTAAATAAGAAATTATAATAAACATGATACAAGCTCTGATTAAAAAAAAAAAAAAAAAAAAAAAAGTGGGCATAGGGAGAATCCAGCACAGGTGAATTTCACAAATTCAAGAAAAGACTCCTGGACAGAAGTGGTGTCAAATGGAGCTGTAAAATGATTTATTAAAGTGAAGAAGTAGAACAAAATTACTCCAGAGAAAGGCAGTGCTATGGGTAAATCCCAGAAGTGAGAAAGATTTGGCCCATTAAGACACTCAAAGAAGTTCAAAGAAGTTCGATATGACTAGGACATAGAATTCAAGATATAAACAAAACAGTTCAAGGGATACTGCTAGAGAAGTAAGAAGACATATAAAGCCATGTGGATAAGTCTAGAAATTACCTTAAGAACAAAGGAAAGTTACTTTAGAGTTTTGAACCATGAGGACATATTATTAGACTTGCATTTTGAAAAGGTCATTCTACTGCAATATGAAAAATGGATTGGAGAGTAGCAAGAATAATTCCAGGGAGACCAGTTCAAAAGCAGATGCAATGGTCCAGATGAATGATGATGTGGCTCGGATTAGAGCAGTGGCAGAAGAATTAAAAGAAATAGTCCAACTCAAGAAATAATAAATTATTAAGTATTTTTAAATATTTATTGCATGTTTACTTTACCATTCACTCTTCTGGGGATATAATAATGAACAAAACAGGCCAACATCTCTGCACTATTCTGTCCAGAAAAATGGACAATATAAGGTCAAAGATTATTTCCAAGTTTTTGTTTTTATCAACTAGGTGAATGAATGGTGGTAACATGAACTGAGATGAGAAAAAAGACTATGAGAGATAGATCTGGTGTGTGTTCGTTAAGAACTCTGACTAAAATTCCATATAGTTCTCCCTTAGCACATTTTCCCTCCTAAAGCCATTTAGGGCCTGAACAAAAATAAAAAGAGACAGTAAGTTTATGGCTCTCTAAAACAGCTTTACTATTCTTTTGGCTTTTTCCTACCTTTTATACACAGAGAATTTTTTTAAAAAATGGAGAAGAAATATATGACTGGAGTTACAGAACAAGTGAAAACATTACTGATAAGAACAGATCTCAAAGGAAAACTGCTCATGTACTACGTGTCTTCCCCAGCCAGAACCTCCACTCTCTATAATAGATGTTTTCTCCAAGATAGAAGCTGTTCTAGTTTATTTATTAATTTTTTAAATATATAATTTATTATACATATATGTGGGGTACAAAGTTGATTTTCAATAGTTGTGTACAAGTGTGATGGTTAGATCAGGATAGTTAGCTTATTCATCATTACAATACGCAATCATTCTTTGTGTCCTTTAACCACTTTCTTCTTAAACCCCCTCCCTCTTCCCCTCCTTTCCCCTTTTCCACCTCTAATAACCATGATTCTTTTCTCCCCTTCTAAAAGTTCAATGAATTATTGTGATTGTTTCTTTCTTTCTTTCTCTCTTTATTGTTTGTTTGTTTGTTTGTTTATGGACTCAGCTCCCACTTATGATGAGAACATGCAGTATTTCTCTTTCTGCACCTGGTTATTTCACTTTGGATAATTTTCTCCAGGCTCATCTATGTTGCTGCAAATGGCAGAATTTCATTCTTTTTTATGGCTGAATAGTATTCCATTGTGTATGTTATACCACAATTTCCTTATCCACTCATCCATTGATTGACATTTAAGTTGGTTCCATCACCGGGCTAATGTAAATAGAGCTGCAATAAACATTGGAGTGCAGGTATCCCTTTGACATGATGATTTCCAATCCTTTGGATATATCTCCAGTAGTGGGATTACTGGATCATATGGTAGTTCTATCTGTAGTTGTTTGAGGAAACTCCATACTGTTCTGCATAATAGCTGTACTAATTTCCATCCCACCAACCATATAGGAGGGTTCTCCTTTCTCCACATCCCTGCTAGCTTTTGTTATTCTCTGTCTTTTTTATAATAGCCAGTCTGACGGGGGCGAGGTAATCTCAGAGTGGTTTTGATTTGCATTTCCTTGATGATGAGTGAAATTGAGTATTTTTTCATATACCTGCTGGTCATTTGTATGTCCTCCTTTGAGAAATGTCTATTCAGCTTCTTTGCCCATTTTTTAATTGGATTATTTGGTTTTTTGCTGTAAAGCTGTTTGAGCTCTTTGTATATTCTTGTTATTAATCCCTTGTTGGCTTTGTAGTTTGCAGATATTTTTTCCCATTCTGTAGATTATCTTTTCACTCTGCTGATTGTTTCCTTTGCTATGCAGAAGGTTTTTAGTTTTATATAATCCCATTTGTTTATTTTTTCTTTTGTTTGTGCTTTTGGAGTCTTATTCATAAAGTTTTTGCCCACTCTTATATGTTGGAGTATTTCCCCTATGTTTTCTTCTAGGAGTTTTAAAGTTTCAGTTCTTATATTTAAGTATTAAATCCATTTTGAGTTGATTTTGGTATATGTTGAGAGGAATGGGTCAAGTTTTATTTTTCTACATATGTATATCCAGTTTTCCCAGCACCATTTATTGAAGAGGTTCTCCTTTCCCCATAGCATGTTCTTGGTGCCTTTGTCAAAGATCAGTTGGCTGTAAATATGTGGGTTGATTTCTGGGTTCTCTAGAACTGCAGCTGCAGCATTCCATTGGTCCATGTGTCTGTTTTTATGCCAGTACCATGCTGTTTTGGTTGCTATAGATTTGTAATATAGTTTGAAGGCTATTCAGGGTCTTTTGTTGTTCCATATGAGCATTCGGATTGTTTTTTTCTATTTCTCTGAAGAATTTCATTGGTATTTTAATGGGGAACACATTGAATCTGTAGGTGACTTTGGATAGTAGGGACATTTTCACTATGTTTATTCTTCTAATCCATGAGCAAGGAATGTCTTTCCATCTTTTGGTGTCTTCTTTAATTTCTTTCAGTAGTAATTCGTAGTTCTTATTGTAGAGATCTTTCACCTTCTTGGTTAGATTTATTCCTAGGTATTTTTTGTTGTTGTTGACTATTGTAAATGAGCTTGCTTTCTTGATTTCTTCCTCTTCTAGTTTGTTGTTGGGGTATAAAAATGCCACTGATTTTGTATATTGATTTTGTATCCTGCAAACTTACTGAATTCGTGTACCAGCTCTAAGAGTTCTTTTGTAGTCTCTTGGGTTTTCTATAGATAGAATCATGTCATCTGGAAACAGAGACAATTTGATTTTGTCTTTTCCTTCTTAGATGCCCTTTATTTCTTTCTTTTGTGTAATTGCACTTGCAAGTACTTCCAATACTATGTTAAATAGGAGTGGTGAGAGCAGGCATCCTTCTCCTGTTCCAGTTCTTAAGGGGAAAGCTTTCAGCTTTTCCCCATTCAGGATGATATTAGCGGTGGCTTTGTCATATAGGGCTTTTATTGTGTTGAGATAACTTCCATCTGTACCTAATCTGTTGAGAGTCTTTGTGTTGAATTTTTTTATATGCTTTTTCTGCATCTATTGAGATGATCATATGGTTTTTGTTCTTGATTTTATTGGCGTGGTGTATTACATTTATTGATTTTCCTTGTGTCCCTGGGATGAATCCCACTTGATCATAGTGTATAATCTTTTTGATATGTTGCTGTATTCTGTTCACTAGTATTTTGCTGAGGATTTGCATCTAAGTTCACGAAGGATATTTGCCTTATTTTTCTTTTTTTGTTATATCTTTGGGTTTGGTATCAGTGTGATGCTGGCCTCATAGAATGAGTTTGGGAGAATGGCCTATGTTTCAATGCTGGCCTCATAGAGTGTGTTTGAGAGAATGGCCTCTTTTCAATGTTTTTGGAATAGTTTGAAAGAATTGGTATTAATTCCTTTTTAAAGTTTTGGGAGAATTCATCAGTGAAGCCATTTGGTCCTGGGCTTTTCTTTGTTGGAAGATTTCTGATTACTGCTTTAATCTCATTGAGAAGCTGCTCTACTTTAAAATAGCTCATCTGGAGCTTTTATATAGTTTTGAATACATCAGTGAGAGTCAGAAACTTGTGTTCTTGTCACTACACTCTTCATCAATGATGATTTTTGTCAAGATATCAAGATTTTCACTATCTTACAGGGGCCACTCTACCTCATTTTTCTATACCCTTGGACTCCTTGAAAATGGTTAATACCACAGACAATTTTCCTCAGAATGATATTTTACCCATCAACATAGTTCAACTTCAGAATATTTTTAGCTAATGATTATTCTGCCTTCAATATGGTTTCCAGAGATAAACATATCATGTTGTGTGTCTGCGTATGTGGTTAGAATGACACATATAGGTTCATATTTTATGTTCCTTATATACAATAAATTATATTCATAAATGGCATTTCCAGAATACTCCAGAGGTAGAGGTGAGGTCATTATAAAGTATGCTAGTTAGGTGAACAAAAAACTTATTAAATAGAGATCTTTGTTTAAAAAAAATGTACAGAGAGTATAACAAGTTTAATTCTTGACATATTAAGTTGGAAGTATCCATGAAACCCTCAGCCCCCAGAGGACATGTTCACCAGGCAGTTGTATACACGCACCTGAACCTAAAGAGTGCTGGGCTGAGTATTCTAGACATGTCAATCATTCTCTCTGCACATGATATTTGAAACTATAGCAGTGGATCGAATTACCTAGTGAAATTGTATGGAGAAGTATTAGCATTACAGAGATGTGATAAGACCTCAACAAAATAAATAGAGGAAGGACAGCTTAAAGGTTGAAAGTGAATCCAGAGCTTGCAGTCGCAGAACACAAAGACAATCTGATTCAAGAAGGTACATTGTGCCAAAGGCTCCATTAGAGGTTATTGGGTTTGGCAAACCACAGCCCGTGGTAGTCTTGACCAAAATGATGTCTGTAGCGAGGTTGGAAGTCTAATGCAATAGGTACAGGAATAAGTGTGATGTCAGAAAATCAAGACTGTGAGTATAATATCTCTTTCACGAAATTTGACCCGGGAGGGGCTGGCAGGGTGGGGAGGCGCTGCGTGCCAGGCTGCGGGAGAAGCGGGAAGCCCAGGCCTTCGGAGCCCCCCAGGCCGCCGCCTCATTCCCCGGCACTGGTGGCGGCGTCCTCGGTGTCAGCGCTGGACCTGGGCGAGCAGCGGGGCTCTGGGAGACGTTCTGGAAGTGGCAGAGGCTCAACCTTCGAGGGCGCCACCAAGCTCCTGCTGGACACCTGCGAATGCCAGGCCTGGTGAGGCACACGGGAGGCTGCCACTCGGGAACAGGTCGTGGAGAAGTGTGAGCCTCTTGCCCGTCTTTGACTGCAGCTGCAGCATTTGCAAAAGCAGCACAACTGACATTTCATAGTTCCAGCTTCTCTCTTCAAGCTCCTGAAGGGAGCAGAGAGCTTTACGACTTCCAGGTTCAGCGCGCACGAAGCCCAGCACCCCTTCCCTCTGAGACGTGGCCTGCAGAGCTCCTACACTCCCCGCGCAAACCCCGGAGGCTCGGGATCGCCCCGCACTGCCGGGGCGAGGGACCCTGCCCTGTGTGGTCACTGACGACTTCAGTTGCAGGGATCGAGAGAAGGCCACGAAGGAGCACAAGACCGTCACGAACACGACTAAAGAGTGAGCTTCTGCTTCTCGCTCCCCTGAGGAACAGTTGGGGCCAGCAGCTTGCTGTCTCTGCTGCTCCTAGGTGGCCTCCTGAATGGGGCCGGCCCAGCCTGCTGGTTCCCTCCGCCGCCGCTTTGTGATTTCTGCTACCAGTTTCTTTCGGTGGCTTTTGAGCTTCCTCAGCCCAATTTTTTAAAAATTTTATTTATTTATTTATTTTGGACCGGTAAGGGGATCCACGCTCAGCCAGTGAGCACACCGGCCATTCCTATATAGGATCCGAACCTCGCTAGCAGCGCTGCACTCTCCCCAGTGAGCCACGGGGCCGGCCCCTCAGGCCAGATTTTGTTGTAGGCTAGTTGACGTCTTCCTTTCTCTTCCCAACTTTTGTGTGATCTTTTAGGGAAAAAATAATAATAATAATAAAATAAAATAAAATTTTAAAAAGTAGGCCGGTTGGGAAGGGACAAAAGAATTACTGTTTGTTTTCTTGTTTGTTTGTTTTTTTTTTTTTAAGGTGGCAGAGACCAGAACATGTTCTAGTCATCTTAGGGAAGAGCCTAGTTATCAGGATAACTAATAGAGATCACTGGTAAAGCAGGAGGGGAAGGAATGTAGGAAAGAAATACGGGGCCTATTTTCCAAAGGATGCCCCTTGCTTACATTGAAACAACAGGGATTAGGAAAGTATGAATGCTCGGTATATATACTTGTTGACTAGATGTGAGACAGTTGAGATATTTCCCTGTAAAGATTTTTATTGTGAATTAGCTAAAAGTGAAGATAAAGTAGTAGGTGGCCAAAGTTTTAGTATTTAAATAACCATTTTAGAGAATAGGACGTTGGACAGAAAAAAAGGCCAGAAAGACATTGGTGATCATGAGTGAATATTGACACTAAGTATACTGATTTCTTTCTTTCTTTCTTTCTTTCTTTCTTTCTTTCTTTCTTTCTTTCTTTCTTTCTTTCTTTCTTTCTTTCTTTCTTTCTTTCTTTCTTTCTTTCTTTCTTTCTTTCTTTCTTTCTTTCTTTCTTTCTTTCTTTCTTTCTTTCTTTCTTTCTTTCTTTCTTTCTTTCTTTCTTTCTTTCTTTCTTTCTTTCTTTCTTTCTTTCTTTCTTTCTTTCTTTCTTTCTTTCTTTCTTTCTTTCTTTCTTTCTTTCTTTCTTTCTTTCTTTCTTTCTTTCTTTCTTTCTTTCTTTCTTTCTTTCTTTCTTTCTTTCTTTCTTTCTTTCTTTCTTTCTTTCTTTCTTTCTTTCTTTCTTTCTTTCTTTCTTTCTTTCTTTCTTTCTTTCTTTCTTTCTTTCTTTCTTTCTTTCTTTCTTTCTTTCTTTCTTTCTTTCTTTCTTTCTTTCTTTCTTTCTTTCTTTCTTTCTTTCTTTCTTTCTTTCTTTCTTTCTTTCTTTCTTTCTTTCTTTCTTTCTTTCTTTCTTTCTTTCTTTCTTTCTTTCTTTCTTTCTTTCTTTCTTTCTTTCTTTCTTTCTTTCTTTCTTTCTTTCTTTCTTTCTTTCTTTCTTTCTTTCTTTCTTTCTTTCTTTCTTTCTTTCTTTCTTTCTTTCTTTCTTTCTTTCTTTCTTTCTTTCTTTCTTTCTTTCTTTCTTTCTTTCTTTCTTTCTTTCTTT
>NW_007732075.1:74715-109012 GCF_000696425.1 Galeopterus variegatus | reverse complement strand
TTCCTTCCTTCCTTCCTTCCTTCTTTCCTTCCTTCCTTCCTTCCTTCCTTCCTTTTTGTGACTGGTAAGGGGATCGCAAACCTTGGCTTGGTGTCACCCGCACTGCGCTCAGCCAGTGAGCGCACCGGCCATCCCCATATAGGATCCGAAGCTGCGGCGGGAGTGCCGCTGCGCTCCCCAGCGCCACACTCTCCCGAGTGCGCCCCTGCCCGGCCCTCTACTGATTTCTAAGATAATGAAGCCCCTTGCACAAATGTCTGGCAAATATTATGGTCTCTGTAAATATTTCTATGGGATGAGTAAATAGTTTGTACTGTTATATATCTATATATCCATATATGTATATGTGAAAATATGTATGCAGGTATATATGTTTATGGATATACATATATAGAGACTTTAAAAGAATGGTGAGGGTAAGGAAGAATATATATGTACATATTTCACAATTTTTCATATATGTATGTGTAAATATACATATACAAACATACATATATAGTATATGTGTAAATATACATATACACACATACACATTTCTATATATGTGTATATATGCATGTCTCTATATCTAAACATAGACATGTATATATACACACATATAGAAATATATGTATACATGTCTCTATATATTTATGTGTATATATATGGATGTGTGTATACCTATATTACACATACACATATGAAAAATTGCAAAATATATACATATATATTATTCCCTACCCTCACCATTCTTTTTAAGTATGTTATTTATTGTGTACTTATGTACTCTCTAACAAAGGCTTGATCTATATGTAGTTGATCAAGGAAAATTATATCATAATTTTGTGGGTTTTGTTGTTGAAGAATGAATATAGCCCAGAATTATACTTGATGTTGCTTCATAAAATTCCAACCTTATGTTGAATTTTAGTGTTTACCTCTAATACACGAAGATATTATTCAAGAGATTTCTGGTATAGGTGTTAATGAATTATTTTCAAATTTTTCTTTGCTCAGTGCTAACAAGAAAATATTTTCTATGCATAAGAAATGATAAAAGATCAGAATCACTCCAAAATAATCGCCAAGGGAGAAAGACAGCTAAGATTATATGTATTATTTTAAATAAGGGTGCTTGAAAATACATATGACTTCCTTTGAATAATAAGTATCTACAGATGAGGTATGATTAAAAAATGCAGTCTCTTTTACAGGTTCAATTAGATCAACTTCATTTTAATAATGGTGAGTGATTAGAGAAATTTTATCAGAATCGTACTTTGAGTCATCATTCAAATAATTATTTATTTTTTTAAATTTTGCAATGTGGTTTACTAGATAATGACTACAAGGCTAAAAAATAGTGGAAGAAGTTTAAGAGTGATAAAATTATATGTCTTAATCAGTCTATGATTTCATGTTACTGGTGGATTTAAAGAATTTTCATTTATTCACAAAGACAACCATCTCTGTCAGTCAACCTTATAATTAGTGAGGAAAGAGCCTCAGAAGTTAGCGTGTATTTGTTTTGTAGAGAAGAACTTACCTAAATCATTCTTAACCTGTTGGCCTTGATTTTTCTTTTTCTTACAAGATTTATTTTTAGTTTAAGGCATTCAATTGAGTAATATTTGAAGGAGATTATTGTTGCTTCTTGTTTTGTTTTAAACAAAACCAGAAAGATTACTTATGAGAAGATACAAAGTACTACAGGATAAAATTTTATATACTTATTGTCATCAAGAACACAAGGCTTTCAGGTTTTAAAAAATTGGGGTTAGCATTTATTTTTAAATCTATTGCAAATGCAATTTCAATATGTGTTTATCTGTAGGCACCTAAGATATACTATTGAACTTTACCCGAGTGTCTTTCATTATAGAGAAATATACATTCACAAAGGGTTTAGTTCTTGAAAAGTATATATTTTTTCAGGAGAAACATACGATATGATCTATTTGTCAGTGATAAAGAATATAGAATATTGTATTGAGACATGATTTGAATTTATAGAGAAATGTTGATTTTTTTGCTATTATGCCTAGAATGGAAGGTATAGTTAAGAAATAAAAACAGTTATTTACACGATGCTATCAAATCATCATATTATACGTATGTAAAAGCCAGTTAAAAGGTGTGACTTAAATATTTCCTTCCTTCCCTGTTGATTCACAGTTCAGTGAGATTAATAACTTACATTTGTGTCATCAATCTTCATGGCAATATTAAAATAAAATACATTTTCAATCTTTCATGTAATCTATATAAAGGGAATATGTAAAACATTAAACTGTAGTTCCTATCTCTTCCTTGTAGTGGTAAAGTCAGGATTTGAAAGCAATCTGAGTGAGGCAAGGAGGTAAAGTTCAGAAACAGATGGCAAGGAAAGGACCATTTTGTGCTTCCGTACAGGTGACCATGTGAAAGCCTAGTAACTGTAATAAAGGAAAAAGTACCACTAGTCTCTGGCCCAGCAGGAAAATATCAGGCCAAAAATGGTAATTATTTTTTTAATACAGTGTTATAGATATGTGTATCAGTGCCAACTATACTTCCTTTCATAATAACTGGCATTTGCGTACCATGTTATAAAGTACAAAGCTTTAAGTTAACAAATGTGTGGAAAAGTCACTATGTCAAGTACTATTTTGACTTCTGAGGAAATAACATGAAAAGACATAGTCCCATAGCTTTAGGAGCTCATAATCTAGGCAAATACTAGATATTTCACTGATTCTCACATGAGAATGTGTCTTGAATACTCTTTCTTTTTATCACCTATCCATATCTGTCTGTCTATCTATCTAGCCTATTTTTCTACTTTTAATAATTGCAGGGAAAAAATTACATTGCATTTCCCCCAAACGCTAACATAATACCAGCTGTAAAGATAAGTATATTGTATGTATTGTCTCATTTAAATACATTTTAAGAGTACATATATACATCCTAGTTGTCCACAACAGTGTTGGAGCTTGGAGAGGGTTATGTAATTTGTTGAAAGTTATTTAACTTTGGCATAGCTGATAATTAACATGGCTGGGATTAAAACATAGCTGTGTAGTAGAAACATTTACTGCTGATCAGATATCCACGTGCTCCTCCAATTTTCACAGGCCTTTTGCAGTTAATTGGAGAAATGTGACTAGTTCTACCTATTACTAATACTTGTATCAATTCTGAGCCAAAGCACTTAAGACTCAGTGAATGATCCCTCCAGCTCTTTTGCTTCACCTGCCATGGAAACCAACAGCATTCTCAACGGTTGACTGTTAATGGTCTGAATGTTTGCGTCCCCACAAAATTTACAAGTTGAAACTTAATCCCCAGTGTGATGGTATTAAGAGGAGGGTCTGTTGGCAGGCGACTAAGTCATGAGAGCTGAGGGCAGAGCCCATGAGAGCTTGTTTGCCTATTCCACTATGTGAAGACTCATTGAGAAGGTGCCATCTAGAGGAATGGACCCTCACTAGACACGGGATCTGTCAGTACCTTGATCTTGGACTTTCCAGCCTGCAGAACTGTGACAAATAAATGTTCATTGTGTGTAAGCCACTGAGTTTATGGTATTTTCGTTATAGGCAACTTGAATGGACTAAGACATGGACTCTAAATTATCATGAGGCCCCAAATGACCGTGTGGGTTAAAAACCTAACCAGCTAATATTGTATTAAGCCACTGAGATTTGGGGGTTAATTTATTATTGCAGCATAACTGAGTCCATAATTCTAGCTCATGACCTAATTAATAAAGTCCCCAAACCTGTGTTCTTAATCTAAATGCTATAACAGTGGCTATGATTTAGTAGGAAAACAATCCAGACGCAACTTAGTAATGATTTCATTTCTCCTACAGCCTGAAATTGGAAGTCAAACATGGATTTCGTTTTCATATATAAACTCTGAATTAGTATATCTGCCTGCAAGGTGGTACCATGACAAGGTTACGATTCACAGATAAATAATCACAATGTTCTAATGAATCGGTAAAATGCTTAGTAGTTAAAGGCTATAACAATTTAAAGTGAGCTGACTGCCAGTTTTTACTTGCTGTCTCAACACTTATTTTTCAACAGTTTTGAACTCAATTTACTTTAAGTGTATGTATGTTTTTGTTTAGGAAAAAATAATAAAATATTCATAATAGTATGTGATGATTCATACATTTTTGTTATCTAGAAACTGCTAAGACCATTAGTTCTTCATAATGCCTTATACTGTCCTGAAAACACAAACAATATGATAGTGTGTATGTGGAATGGGCAGCTAAAATATATTTTTAATAATTTTATGGTTTCTAATACACAGCAGTTTGAGGAAGAGTTTACAATTTTAGAATATCAAGTACTTACAATGTTATTTAATAATTGATGATGGAGTTCCTGAAAAATTTTGACATTCTATTCAAATCAGACTTTAAAAAAAATCAGTATTTTTCTTACCTAAATTTAAAATAAATGTACATGTTTAAGAAAGAGCTCTAATATTCTTTATATTATTGTTAACAGCCATAATGTCTTAGACATGGGGAACTTTTAGTTGGTATTATGCAAATTACTCTCACATCATCCCTCATGAAGGTAAAGAACTGAGACCTAGAGAAGTAGTTTTGTGTCCAAGGCCACATGGATAGTGACAGAAACAGCGTTAAAATTCAGTATCATTGGCTGCTACTCCAGTGTTTATTCTACTCTATTGTATTCAGTTATGTATGGACTTTCTTTAGTGGATGTTTAAAATGCTTAAAACACTACTAGTATCTTCAAAATCTTGTATTCTTTTCATGATCTCTCTCAAATTGGTACATGGGTGTACAGTGAGTACCACAATTATCAACATGAAATACCTTAAGTATTTTTTGCATGGAAATTTCAAATATTCTTATTATATATATGCCTTTATTATTTTTCCAAAGTGCTTGTAATCTAGTGATAGTTGATCAAAGAATGTTGGGGAATTAAAAAATTCAACAAATTACTCTAAGATAGGAACTCAAATATTTGAAGATATAGAAATGACTAACTTTACAAATCTTTTATTCATTCATTCATTCATTCATTAGATGTTTATTTAATACTTAAACTGTAAGGAATAAACTGTGGTAGGTGCTGGTTATATAATCATAAACAAATACTCAAGACAGCCACCCTCAAAGCATTCATATTTAATAGACAGTGACAAGAAACAAACCAGCACATATATGCATACTCTTTTTTAAAATTATTTTTGTTTATACAAATTTATGTGTTACAGAGTTGACTGTCAGTATTTGTGTACAGTATGTAATGATCAAATCAATATTTTTTTTTCGTGACCGGTAAGGGGATCGGAACCCTTGGCTTGGTGTCACCCACACCACGCTCAGCCAGTGGATCCTATATAGGATCCGAACCTGCGGCCTCGGTGCTCCCAGCGCCTCACTCTCCCGAGTGAGCCACAGGTTTGGCCCATGATCAAATCAATATTATCAGCATGTTCACCATTACAGATCATAATTATTCTTTGTGTGCCTTACCCTATTACTCCCTAACCCCCCTGCCCCTTTCCCACCTCTAGTAACTATAGATCAGTTCTCTCCTTCTGAAAGTTCTACATTTTATTGTGGTCTTTCTTTCTTTCTTTCCTTCCTTTCTTCCTTCTTTCATTCTTAGCTCCCACTTATGAGTGAGGATATGCAGTATTTCTCTTTCTATGCCTGGCTTATTTTGCTTAACATAATTCTCTCCAAGTTCATCCATGTTGCTGTGAATGGCAGAATTTTATTCTTTTTTATGGCTGAGTATTCCATTGTGTATATATACTATGTTTTTCTTATCTAGTCATCTATCAGTGGACATTTAGGTTGGTTCAATATCTTGGCTATTGTAAATAGAGCTGCAATGAACACAGGAGTGCAGGTTTCCCTTTGACATAATGATTTCCCTTCCTTTGGATATATGCCCAGAAGTGAGATTGCTGGATCATATGGTAGTTCTATCTGTTGTTGCTTGAGAAATCTCCATACTGTTCCCCATAATGGCTGTACTAACTATGACAGTCCCACCAACAGTATAGAAGGGCTTCCCTTTTCTCCACATCCTTGTCAATATTTGTTATTGTGTCTTTTTGATAATAGCTAGTCTAACTGGTGTGACATGATATCTCAATGTGGTTTTGATTTGTATTTCCATAATGATTAGTGATATTGAGCATTTTTTCATGTAACTGTTGGCCATTTGTATGTCTTACTTTGAAATATGTCTGTTCAATTCCTTTGTCCATTTTTTAATTGGATTATTTGGGTTTTCTACTGTTAAATTGTTTGAGTTCCTTGTATATTCTGGATATTAATCCCTTGTTGAATGTATAATTTGCAAATATTTTCTGCCATTCTTTAGGCTGTCTTTTCACTCAATTGTTTCCTTTGCTGTGCAGCAGTTTTTTGTTTGGTATAATCCCCTTTGTTTATTTTTTTATTTTGTTGCTGTTCTTTTGGGGTATATAAAGTCTTCACCTAGTCCTATGTCCTGAAGTGTTTCCCCTATGTTTTCTTTTGGGAGTTTTATAGTTTCATGTCTTATACTTAAGTCTTTATTCCATTTTGAGTTGATTTTGGTATATGGTGAGAGGTATGAGTCTAGTTTCATTCTTCTACACCTGGATATCCAGTTTCCCCAGCACCATTTACTGAAGAGGGTGTCTTTTCCCCAGTGCATGTTCTTAGTGCCTTTGTTGAAGATCAGTTGGTTGTAAGTACTTGGTTTGATTTCTGGGATCTCTATTCAGTTCCATGGGTCTAAGTGTCTATTTTTAGTGCCAGTACCATGCTGTTTTGGTTACTATAGCTTTGTAGTATAGTTTGAATTCAGGCAGTACAATGCCTCTGGTTTTGTTTCTTTTTGCTCAGAATTGCTTTGGCTATTCAAGGGTCTTTTGTTGTTCCATATAAATGTTAGGATTGTTTTTTTTTTCTATATCTATGAAGAATTTTATTGGCATTTTGATAGGGGTTACATTGAATCTGTAGATCACTTTTGGTAGCATGGACATTTTCACAATGTTAATTCTTCCAGTCCATGAACAAGTAATGCCTTTCCTTCTTTTGGTGTCCTCTTTAATTTCCTTCAGCAGTTTTGTAGTTCTCATAGTATAGATCTTTCACCTCTTTGGTTAAATTTATTCTTAGGTGTTTTATTCCTTTGGTAACTATTGTAAATGGGCTTGCTTTTTTCATTTCTTGTTCTGCTTGTTGGTTGTTGGTATATAAAAATGCTGCTGATTTTTGCATATTGATTTTGTATCCTACAACTTTACTGAATTTTGTTTATGAGCTCTAGGAGTTTTTTGGTAGAGTTTATGGATTTTTCTATATATAGGGTCATGTCATCTGTGAATAAGGACAGTTTGACTTCCTCTTTTCCTATTTGGAAGCCCTTTATTTCTTTCTCTTGCCTGATTGCTCTAATACTCCAATACTATGGTGAATAGGAGTGGTGAGAGTGGGCATCCTTCATCTTGCTCTTGTTCTTAAAGGAAAAGTTTCAGGCTTTTTTCTCATTCAGGATGATGCTGGAGGTGGGTTTGCCATATATAGCTTTTATTTTGTTGAGATATTCTCCTTCTATACCCAGTTTGTTGAAGGTCTTTATCATGAAGGGATGTGGAATTTTGTCAAATTCTTTTTCTGCATTTATTAAAATAATCATATGGCTTTTGTTCTTGCTTTTGTTGCTGTGGTGTATCACATTTACTGATTTGTGTATTTTTTTTTTTTTGTCTTTTTTTGTGACTGGTAAGGGGATCGCAACCCTTGGCTTGGTGTCATCCACACTGCGCTTAGCCAGTGAGCGCACCGGCCATCCCTATATAGGATCCAAACTCGTGGCAGGAGCACTGCTGCACTCACAGCGCCGCACTCTCCCGAGTGTGCCACGGGGTCGGTCAGCCCTGATTTGTGTATGTTGAACCATCCTTGCATCCCTGGGATGAAACCCACTTGATCACGGTGCTTAATTTTCTTGATGTGCAGTTGTATTTTGTTTGCTAATATCTTGTTGAGGATTTTTGCATCTATGTTCATCAAGGATATTGGACTGTAGTTTTCTTTTTTTTGTTGTGTCCTTGCCTGATTTTGGTGTCAGGGTAATGCTGGCCTCACAGAATGAATTTGGGAGAATGGCCTGTTTCAGTTTTTTGGGATAGTTTGAAAGGGGCTGGTATTAATTCTTCTTTAAAGGTTTGTTAGAATTCAGCAGTGAGACTATCTGGTCCTTGCCTTTTCTTTGTTGGGAGACTGCTGATTACTGCTTCATTATTGTTGCTTGTTATTGTTCTGTTCAGGTTTTCTATTTCTTCTTGATTCAGTCTTGGTAGTTTGTATGTGTCCAGAAATGTATCCATTTCCTCCACGTTTTCAAATTTGTTGGCATATAGTTGTTCACGATAGTCTCTAATGATCCTTTGCATTTCTGTGGTATCAGCTGTAATATCTCCTTTTTCATTTCTGAATTTTATTTGGGTCTTCTCTCTTCTTCTTTTTACTTAGTCTGGCTAATGGCTTGACTATTTTGTTTATCCTTTTAAAAAAACAACTTTTTGTGTCATTCTTTTGGTCTCTATTTCATTCAATTCTGCTCTGATTCTAATTATTTATTTACATCTACTAGTTTTGGGATTAGATTGTCCTTGCTTTTCTAGTTCTTTGAGATTTAATGTTAGGTTGTTTTTTGAAGTTTTTCTGTTCTTTTGATATAAGCACTTATTGCAATAAACTTCCCTCTTAGAACTGCTTTTGAAGTATCCCATAGATTTTGGTAAGTTGTGCTTGTGTTTTCATTCATTTCAAGGAATTTTTTTATTTCCTGCTTTATTTCTTCTTTGACCCACTGGACATTCAGAAGCATGTTGTTCAATTTCTGTGAATTTGTGTATACATACTCTTAGAAAAGCTCTATGAAAGTAAAAAAGTACTTTAAGAGAGAAAAATTTGGGGGGAAATAGGTAGAAATCCTTCTTCCCTATGGTTGACATAAGAGCTTGACTAAGAGGCTCAAAATTAAGCTAATGCTTAAAGGATGAGAAGAAATCAGCTCTGCAAAGAATTGGAAGCAGAGAACTTCTATCAGTAGGAAAAGCACATGCAAATTTATAAAGACAAGAAATTTCTTAGAATATCTGAGATAATAAAAGTGACTGAGAAGGAAAGCATTTCAAATTGAGGATGAAAACCAGATTGTCATATGGCTTTAGAATTCTGGCTTGTATTTGAGTGCAATGGGAAGCCAGGTTTTAAGAGCAAAGTGATATAACCTAATATATGCTTCCAAAAAAGGAAGGAAGGAAGGAAGGAAGGAAGGAAGGAAGGAAGGAAGGAAGGAAGGAAGGAAAATCATCCTGGCTGTTATATAGAAAATGTTTTAGGGAAGTCTTATTCCACTAACCTTGGAAACTGAGTTGTTATAGACTCCTTTTCTGCTACAGTTGTAGAATGCTATAGATATTTAAAGGTAAACATACAAATAAATAACATAGCTGGAAAAAGAAAGATATTCACTTGTCTCAAAGAATGGGCAATCCCAAATCATAGCTGTAATTTATTGGTCTGATGCTGTGGCTGTCCAGAATATTGGATTTGGCTATAGGCCTTATGTTCAGGCCCTGGAGTTTTAATACCCACTCAGGGATAGAAGACATTGCCTTTGTCTTGCATGATAAGAATTGCATAAAGACAGAAGAAAGACTGGTAATTCACTGAATGGGCCACTACAAGTTTCTGTCTACTACTTGCCTAGTGTGGCCGTAAGAAAACTTGCCCAATCCGAGGTATAGTAGCATGTGCATATTGAAATTACCATGATAAGTTGACACCCAAAGCATGTGCTACATGTGGATATGGCATTCAGGTATATATTACTCACATGATGTGAGAAACTCCAAGTTGAAACATAAATTAAAACTTGCTCTAGATTAGTGAAATAGCTGTTGTGCTTGGCAGTAGCAAAAGCTAACTGCTTTATAGCAATATTTCTGAATATTTCTAAGATGATTGTTTTTAAACATAGATTCGATCATGTCACTTCTCTCTTAAACTCTGGCTCTCCATTGCACTTATAATACCAGCCAGCATCAGATCCATGACAATCTGATCTTCAATCTCACTTTGAACTAGTCTTTGTTTGTTTGGGATGCTGTAACAAAATAACATAAAGTGGGTAGCTTATAAACAACAGAAATTGATGTCTCACAGTTCTGGAGGTTGGCAAATCCAAGGTCAAGGCACTGGCAGCTTCCATGTCTGGTGAGAGCTGTTTCCTGTTTCACAGATGGTGCCTCTCACTGTGTCCTTACGTGGTGGAAGGGACTAGCTAGCTCTTTGTGGTCCCTTTTATAAAGGCACTAATCAATTCCCAAAGTTCTCACTCACTAGTACTATAACATTGGGGGTTAGGATATCAACATACACATTCTGTGGAGATGCAAATGTTCAGTCCATGGCATCTTCTTAGTAATTTTCATTTCTTAGAAAAATGCACAGCATATATGCACATAAATATACACAATAAAAAATTGTACATAATGATAGAAATAGATCTACCATGAAAACATGCACAACAATCATTATGAACACAACAATCAACTCTGAAATAAACTATGATAAAATAATTCTTAGAAATTATTAAAGAATAAGAAACATTAGAAAATATAATAAAAGAATTGTTCACTATGAGAAAAAATAGAATCATACAGTAACTCTAGAAAAAAACAAGAATCTGTGAAATTAAAAACTCAATGAAGAATTTAAAAAGCAATACATATATAATCTTGAGAGCCAATAACTGAACTGAAAATAAATTTGAAGAAATAACCCAGGTAACAGCAAAAGAAGGAAAATAAAGAGTAAAAACGAAAAAGGTATATTTTTGATCTTCTTGTTCTAAATTCCAGAATGAGAGATTAGAAGGAATGAGTGAGAGGCAGTACTTGAGAATTTTCCAAGATTTGTTAAAGACATCACTTTTTATTTCAAATGTTAAGTTACAAGTAGGATATATTAAAAATATATGCACATCTAAATAAATTGGAGTGGGGCTACTCTTAAAGAGAAGAAAGTTTCCTATAGCAACTAGACTGCAACCAGGGACTCATGATTAGTAAGAAAATAGACCAGAAGAGAAAGGAATACCTTCAAAATGTTGAGGAAAAATAACTCTCAACCCAGAATTCTATTTCATTTACTTATTTGTTTATTTTGGGCAACTGGCTGGTACAGAGATCCAAACCCTTGACCTTGGTGTTGTAATACCACGCTCTAACCAAGTGATGTAACCAGCCAGCCAATCCAGATTTCTGTACTCATCTAAGATATTATTTAAAAGTGAGAAAGAAATGAAGACATTTTTAACAAGAGGCGGAGACAAATTTGCCACTTATTGCCTTTCACTGAAATAACTACTGAATGATATAGTTCAGTAAGAAAGAAATTGAATCCTAAAGGAACAGGATAAAAGAAACAATGGTGTACAAAAAATGATGAACATGTGAGTAAATATGAATAACTGTTGACTGTAAAGACAGCCATGCTAACAAAAATGACTAATTTGGGATAGTTTAAAAATAACAGACAATAGTAATGTAAGAGGGAAAATGAAGAAAGGCTTTATTGCATTCTAACGACATTGTGTATTGCATAGTTGGGAGATGGGTAGAGATACTGATCAACTTTAGACTTTTCTAGTCACCTGAGCTTATCTAAAATTTGAAATGCCCATCAAAAAAAAAAAATAGGATATACAACTCCTAAACCTCTAGAAAAAGAAAAGATAGCTCTAGGAAAAAAAAAATGCAGTCAAGCTAATGGACTTCAAAAAGGAGAAAAGGGAACAGAGAGAGCTCACTGTCTACAAAACACAAAATAATAGAATAAATGCAAATATATCTGTAATTTTAATAGCTATAAATAAGGTAAATCAGTTGAAAAATTTTTCAGACTGAATTTTTGACTTTTAAAGAATGTAGTTATGTGCTAATTTCAAGTTATCCAAAATATTATGAAACAGAAAACCTGATAGTAAAGAGACTGAAAAAAAATAATGTATTACACAAATACTAACCAATCAATACCAATGTCAACATCAGACAAAGTAGATTTTAAGGCAACGTTCAATCTTAGAGACTTATTAGCTAATTAGAGGATTATATCGTAAGAATAAAAGGAATAAGTAATTAGGAAAATATAGCAATTCTAAGTATTTATAGGCACCAACCAACATGAATACAAAATAAAAACTGACACAATTATAAGAAGTAATCAATACATCCACAATCATAACATAGGATTTTTAATACAGTTCTCTCAGAAATTGATATGTCAAAAACTATCTAAGGGTACGGAAAAACTGAGGAAGAACTGGTGTAGGACAAGGACTGGGAGGTGGGGCAGTGACTAAAGTGGGAGCATGTACCTAGATGAGACCTGTTGATGTCCTAGAGAGGGACTGTGAGTGACTTCTAGAATAGTTAGAAGATAATGAACTCAGGAGATTGTTTTTAATGAATTATAATGGTTTCCATGGTAATGCAAGAGGTGAATTTCATAGCCCACTACCATTTGTGTATTTTTTGCATATATGGTTTGTTTACCAAATTTTCCATTCTTACTCCATATTATCTCACACACACACACACTCACACACACACACACACACTCACACAATCAATTTGAATTCTACTTCTAGCATTTTCTTGTGTATAAAAACAATGTATTGAGAGCTTTAAGATCTTAATTCCAGTCTGGTTTTGCTTCAAAACAGTTCTGTGATGTTCTGCAAGTCATTTCAATTTTCAACCCCTGTTTCCTTATCTGCAAATTGAGGTGATAAGATCAGACAGGCAAGATTTTTTTTATTATTTGCTACTCCATAAATGTATGTAAAACGTTTTACCTTTTGGGAATTAGTTTTGTTAATTATCAGTACATATTTAAATTATATATTTCACAAGGGTATGTTGTCCAGCAATTATTTTTTTCCATTAAGAAGTGAGGACAAATAAAGTTATCTTGTTTATTCTGTGAGTGGTGTAATACAGATCTGAGATAGTAAAACCCAGGAACTTCTTAATCTGCCTAAACAAATGAGATAGTTCACTGGAACATGACCCCAAGGTGTGTCCCTAATCTTCTAAATAAGTTGAATAAAGGGGCACAGGATTCCCTATCACCTTCAAAAAAGAGATATAGTTAGCAACTTATATAAAAAAGGAAAATTAAAATGTGCACATTACTAGTAAACTCTTTTGGTAGTGTTTTCCACCAAATAAATTATATTTAAAATGGAAAGAGCTCTTTTATGTAACCTTCCAAACCCTTCATAATCTGGCTTCAATTTATAGTATTATCAGTTTTGCTTAATCTGGCAGGTTTGTTAGTGGGATTAAATGAAATCATGTATTTACAGTTCCAATGAAAAGTCTGGAAAATAGTAGAGATTTAACTAATACCTTCTCCTTTCCTCTACCCTCTTCTGGAACATGCAAGAAACACAGATGTACCCTATCACCTCTTTAACAGCCCAGTGGACTAGTTTCTTTGCAGAGTGAGCAGCCATATGATGCAGTGATGGATAGCTTACTGTTTCTCATTTCTCTGAGAATTTAGAGATGCAAAGATCACACAAGCTTCAGAGAGCAAAAGAAGCAGGATTCTTGAAGCTTGTGGACAGGTGTTTTCCCTCTGCTTCTTACTCAGCTCCTAGTGACAGGCTCTCCCGAGGCCTGGCCTTCAGGCAAGCTCTCCTGGATGCAGAAGAGTGCTCAGTTTATGGAATCTATAGATGCGAGCTGCATAAGAAACATGGAGTTTGTCAGGGCTCTGGCAATGGGTTAAGTCCACTTCAGGTTCTAGAAAATAGTCACATTAGTAAGGTCTTTCGATAGCCCCAAAGTTTTGTTATTATATTGAGTCCCTCAATACTTTCATTACCCCTCATTAACCAACCACATGCTAAAAATTCAAGAGAATGTTGTGACTGAATTTTAGAATAAGGTCTTATGGATAAGGAAACTGAGGCCCATAGAGGTTCAGTTACTAAATCTACACATTCTAGATTGAAAGACATTGTATTTTTAGCAATATACATTTAGCAATGTATTTGGTGATTGCAGTAACATGGAAACATGAATTACAATCACCAGATGAAATGAAAACATTCCTGTCTTTACTTTTCCAGATCAGGCTTTCCTTTGGACTGTTATGTGGAATGGCTTAAGCCTTTTTCCAGGTTAATTTATTAATAATTACATAGCGTTGCCTTAAAAATTTTTTCCCGACTAGTTCAGGCATTCCAATATAAACGGAATGTCTGGGCCGACCCCGTGGCACACTCGGGAGAGTGCAGTGCTGGGAGAGCAGCAGCGCTGGGAGCTCCGAGGCTGCGGGTTCGGATCCTATATAGGGATGGCTGGTGTGCTCACTGGCTGAGCGCGGTGTGGACAACACCAAGCCAAGGGCTACGATCCCCTTACTGGTCAAAAAAAAAAAAAAAAAAAAAAAAATGGAATGTCTTTCTCCTTTACAAGAAGCATGTTGAAAAGGAGAGATCCCCTACAATATAGTTGTCTTCTCTAACTTTATTTTCCTTTTCTCCTTTAAAAAAATCCTCCTTCCACCAAAACTGACTTACTCAGTGGCTGGAATCAAAATTTGGATTTGCCCGTTCTTCCTACTACCCTCAGCTCTCCCCACCTCTTTAAATTGTATCCTTTCTTTAAGGTCCAACAAAAGTGAAATCTCCAAGAAATGTTCTTGGGCTATTGCTGTTTATAATAACCACTGTTTTCCTACTCACTCAACCCCTTGGATGCACCATTTTATATGCTTTTTGTGGTTTTTTCTTGCTGCTATCTCAGCTTCCCTGTAATAATTTATATCAAAATGATAATATTTACCCTTTATTACAGGAACTGCTTCACATTTTTAGCATTTAACCTTTGAATTTTAGTTGCTCTATAAGCACTTCACCAAGGTAATTTTCTCTAAAATAAGTGCTAAATAAAAGTACAGGATCATATGATACAGGTTAACTGGTTTACTGTAATAAGATTAAAAAGTTCTTTAATTGTTGGTCTATGTTGTTCTGTGGGACATCCTGGGATGTTTGAGAAGCAAGGAAATATGAGTCCTACCTATCATTGAGCAACATGTGCAGAAGAAAAGAGAAATCATGGAAATTCTAGAGCTTCCCAGGGTGCTCTGTGCAATTCCTTATTTATATTCATATATTTGGATTCAACTCAATATAGCTATAAGAAACTTGTCATGAATGTAATCACACATCAAAGGATCTAAGACCCTTGTTTTTCTTTCACTAATTTTAAAATGTCAAGTCTTACTCTGTAGGATGCAGTCGACAACATTTATTGAATTTACGGTCAGAAAAGAAACTGCATTAACAATGTAATTGCATAGAGTAAGGGTCATATATATCTTGACCGTTAATCAAATTCCTCTAGCTAGAAGCAGCAAGTCCAAAAGAACAATCTGTTTATTTTTTTCATTCCCATATCTCTACCCCTCTCTGTTACCTTTATTGCCTCTGTAATATATAACATGATGCCATTGTTTTTCAATGTTAATATTTTTGTACACAATGGAACAATATTATGAAAATATTTTTTACCAGATGTCCAAAGCCATAATAGAACAAAGGTTTGTTTTTTGTTGATTTTCCAGCTAAGACATACAGAAAGAAATAATTATATTAGCAATTTATATGAAAATGATAGTATTAATCTTTTAACCAAATAATTGACTCTGTATGTAATTTAATCCATTATTAACAAAATATTCTTTGTTTGATGGCTGGATGTTAGGAAGAAATGTCATCTTTATCATTTACTAAAGCACTGTTTTATTAGATTCTTAAAGAGGAAACTAAAACCACAGATACCCAGAACTATTCTCTGAAAATACAATACCTAAAAGTAAGGTAGAAATAGAAAATCATTGCCCTCTTCTGTCTTGCTGCATTACGTATACTTGAGGTATGTTTCTTTAGCATTACATAATCTGCTAAGTCAATTCTCCAGTCATTTTGTCAATGATTAATTGATTTGGATAATTTACTAAGTACATGATTTAATGAACGTACAATTGCACCTTTAAAAATAAACAATCCTACTTTGTTTGCTACACCACAACTATGGTAGTATCTGCAACTCCAAAAAGTTGATTTCTGTTGGTGGTAGTGATGGGGGGGTGGTGAGGATAGCTAGTTTTGTCTAACCAAAGACATGAATTTTCCTGTTGAAGAAACTTTCGAGATGTGTATGTTAGACAAACAATACAATATGGTACCTTTTAACTTTTAAATTTTATTATGTGAAAAGACATAAAATCCAACTAAACAACCTTATGTGAACTGATGTAAGAGGATGTGCTTTGCACCAAATCTGCTTCTGATTCTTTCCTATATGATACAGAGCCTAGCACAGTGCCCTCCCCACAGAAAGATGTTTTTCCAAAAAGCCTTTCCTGATGCCCTCAAATGAGTAGGACCCCTGTATACCTTTTCATATAACCATTTAGTTTAATTACTTTATAATTGTAGTCAGTATTTGTGTCCTATGATGAGAAAAGCTTTAAAATCTCTAGCACATAGTCCCTGACATATAGCAGGTTCCCAATAAATATTTATTTAATACTAGAAATGCCTTCAAGCTGTGTGAATATGGATGAACGGGCGATCACTGATCAGCATTTGGTAAGTGTTCATGGTAGTTTTTAGAAGTATTTTCCTGAACCTAAGTACCTAAGGTTGAAATAATGATAACTTACAACCTACTAAGGCAGATAAATACCAAACATTATGCACATCAATTTACCTCTTTCGTTTATTATCCTCACTCCTCCAGTGTATCTGATATCTATTTATTCAATGCTGTTTACTGTAAGAAAAATGAGAAAAATACTTTATACGTTTAGGGCATCTTAGAGAATTGTTTTACTTTGTAATAGCTATTTCCATTTTTCCAAGCTCAGGAAAGCAGGATCTACAAATATGAAAATTAACATTGGCTAGTATCAAAAGCTATAATCCTGATAGGATTACTTGCTCAGGTATTTATTTTAAACATCCCTGATAGGTATAATCAGCCCTGGATTATTCCTTAGAATCATATGTTCAGGTTTGGTAAATGTTGTCTCAGTGGCTGCTGGTTTTCCTGATTTGTTAAAACTGGGAAAGAGATTTGAAGATAAAGAAAAAGATACTAATTAGTTTAATAATAAAGAGTCCAGATTCTGCAGCCAAAATGCTTGGGCTCAAATCTCCAAATACCATGTACTAGCTAAGTGGCCTTAGAAAATTAAATTAATTGATCAATGCCTTTGTTTTCACATCTGCAAAATAGAATAAGGATACTGTAAGGATTAAATGAATTAATTCATGTAAAGAATTTAGAATAATACCTGGAACATGGCCAAAGCTCAATAAATGTTATCTGCTGTTATTATTATTAATAATATCATGTTGAACTTAGCTACTAGGGAAATATAATGAGTATACTCAATTTTAACTTGTCAATCAACACATGCAAATTACTACTAAACATAGTAAAAAAAAAAAATAAAGTTGGTATCTTGAAGTTTCTTTTCCCAGTGAGCTAAGAAATACTAATATACCATGAGTCCTCTTTAGGAACAATACGACTAGCAGAAGATACAACTGTGTTACAAAGTCAAAACATGATTATTTCACTAAAACATAATCATTAGAAAGTGATTGACTGATTATCTCCAAGTTAATCTTTAAATATATTTTCTCTGCTAAAATTTACTAACAGATGGGTGATAATAGTCGCTGAAAGTGGAAAGATATCTTAACATTGAAAATAATCACACCTGTTACTTTCCTGTGGTCTAGGAATAGCAAGTAAGCATTCTATTTTAGTAATAGATTTCTAAATACTAAACTTTATTTCCTTGCCTGAGTCTTTCTTCAAGCGTAGAAAGCTGCCAGTACGCAGGACAGTCCAGGAAGATTAAAGATACAACACCTCCATGGAGCAACCCTCTTCCAGTGCCTGATGGGAACTAGTGAATCAATACCCAGCTCCCTTGCCCCTTGTACAGGAAAATTCTGAGGCACCGATTTTATACTGGCTCTCAGGTTTTCTCCAACAAGATTAAGCTCCAGTCATCCGCAACGGACTTTATAAAATGCCTTCTATTTGCTGTCTTCCCTTTCTTGTTTCTCCTTCCCATTCCGCCTCTTTACCTCTCAATGAACTACCTGAGCTCAAATTTTGTCTCAAGGTCTGTTTTGAGGGGAACCCAAACTCATACTCACAGTAAACTCAAGCTTGTGCTGTCAGAGTTTCGGCTGAGAACATAGAGAGGAGACGGGGCTTTCACCAAGAGCAGAGACTGGACAAGACGATGAGAATCAGGGAGTTTGTAGCAGGGGTTGTCTTCTTCTTGAATGCCCTGGCATTGGCAGGTATTAGTGAATATTTAAAAAAAACAAAAAACAAAAAAACACCCTATCAGTTTAGAGGACAAATTAAGGAACCATCTGTTTCATAATCAAATTAAATTAATGGGGATACATACCCTGATGATGTCTTCTTTGCTCCACATCCTGCCCAAGGAGTCTAGAGAGCCTTTTCAAGGACTGTCAGCTGCAGCAAATCTGCAGTGAAAGCACATGCCAGCCCCCAGACCAGGTGGGCAGAATCCTTGCTCAGCTCTTGGCAACAGTAGGCGGCTTGGGATGACCGAAACAGCAGTTTCTCAGGGTGCTGGAGAGAAAAGAAGCTCTCTCTTTCCTCCACAGCTATGTCTGTTCCATTGCCCAATGATGCTGGTTTCCAAGGTCACCACTGTTTAAAACACAGGACTTCAAGTTTCCACATACTTTCCCTGTGGTAGGCCCATGGACCAGACAGCATAGGTCACAAAGTGTTCCTAAATATCGCCATGAGTTTTGGCAGCCAGATATTCTATATATTTCCTTGGGTTAAAACACTTTTCCTTAAAACAATTTACCCTCTCAGAGGCTTTTGAAATTCTGCAATGACTTTTGAAATCCTTTGCTACCAGATTACTTTATCTGAGACTGCCTCAGTTCATTAAAAGTATTCTAATGTCTTTGAAACCTTAGCAAGGAATGAGTGGGGGGTCTTGAGACATTTCTTTGTTAGAAGCTTAGGGGTTCCATAACAATTTTCCTATTTCTTTCTTCCCTTCCTATTGGCCATCAGACATGTAAGCAGTGAAAACAAGCCCATTGCAAGGTCTCCTAGCCTCCCCTCAAACCTTTCCACAGAAAGAAACCCTCAAGGCATACATTGGTAAGAACAGGAACTCTCTTCCAGGTGACTGGGTGTCTCCACTCTCACACCTAGCTCTTACGTGGCAGTCCTTCCTGGGGCTAAGGGAGCGGGTGTGACGTTAAAGATTTTGGTCACTGTTTGCTGTGATGTGGGCTTTATCTGGAGGATCTTTTTTGTTAACTATGTAGGTTATATAAGTCCTTGATTTTCTGAGACAGTTTTACTTCCCAGTCATTTTTTCCCTAGATAGACTTGCCAGATCATAGGCTTTTGAGTTTAGTATTGGAAACCATCAATTTTCCTATAGGTCGAGGGGAGCAATAGACAGGAAGTGAAACAAGCAGGCCTGTTTTTTGGGGGTTCACAAGAAACATACTTTGGATAAGTAACATCATAACTCAGGTGATAATGTGGAGAACCGGTTGGAGACATTTAGATCAATTGGCGAGTTTGTGGAATATTCCAGATGAGAGATGATGATAATGCTAAATTGTCGTCATGTTAGGGGTACATAAATTTTATGCACTAATCTTGTGTAACACCATTTAATTTCTCATTTTGCTGGGAAAATAGGTTGGGTATGTCAGGAATACAGCCTCACTCCCTGTCCTGTATTGATCCCACACCTTAAAAAGAGATCACGAGGACTGGGAGACTGCTTCTTGTTCTGCTCATCTTTGGGGAGATCTCCCCAATCCCCTTGCCCATAGTTGTCTGCCCTGAGGTCTGTTATCCACAGGGTGTTTGTTGTTAAATTAGGGGTTTTCTACTATAACGTGACATAAATCAGAATCAGGTCATTTCAGGATGAACATAACAGCCTGAAGAGCACCATGCACCACGAAATTCTGTCATGAAGACTCTCGCCAGGCTGTAATTTATCAGACAGTGCCTCTGCTCTGAAAGTTAAGATAGGTAGAAAGGACTCCCTACAGATCACTGAATCGTGGCCATATGCCTTGGTTGAGTTTTAGGGTTTTCCGACTCCCTGCACCACACCCCCCATACAAACTTACTTCCCACTAACTGAGAACTCCCTTTCAATCACACTCATTTCTTCATGTTTCTCTAAAAAGTCTTTGCTTCTTTCTACCCCAGAGATTTTTGCTTATTTTATTCCCCTAGTCTGTAATACCTTTCCCCTTTTACACTCTAGATTCCTGACTCCAAACTATATACGTGTGGTGTAATTACATGGAAATTAATTGAGGAGTTTGCGTCCCCTAGTCTGTAATACCTTTCCCCTTTTACACTCTAGATTCCTGACTCCAAACTATATACATGTGGTGTAATTACATGGAAATTAATTGAGGAGTTTGCGGAGTATTCTACATGAGGCATAATAAGATATTAATGCTAAATTGTCATCATGCTAGGAGTACATAAATTGTGTGCACTAATCTTGTGTAACACCATTTTTAAAATGAAATAGAAAATGGTGCTTTCTAGGAAACAGAAGATTCATGTTTACTAATTTTATACTGTTAACTTCTTTTTCCAGTTGTATAGAAGTGGTATGACTTATCTCTAACAGGAAAGTAAGTCTTAAGGGAACAAACTGTCTAACTAAATATTAGCTCTCTTCTTTCCCCCATAACACAGTGATGATCACGCAATAAAGGCTCAATAGATGCTAGGACGGTTCATGATTCATCTACTATTGTTGTATTATGTCACACCATGCCACAACAATCCAGTCTCTCTCAATTTCTTTTTCACACTAACGTATAAAACAGGTGTTATGATTATCTCACAGCATCAACTTCTATAGTAGAGCTCCATTGCATTTTAAATTTGTCTGAGGACATAAAAACAATTCCACAATGATAGTTTAACTTACAGCTTAAGTATAAGGTATTGCCCTTTATCTGGAGGATCTTTTTTGTTAACTATGTAGGTTATATAAGTCCTTGATTTTCTGAGACAGTTTTACTTCCCAGTCATTTTTTCCCTAGATAGACTTGCCAGAACATAGGCTTTTGAGTTTAGTATTGGAAACCATCAATTTTCCTATAGGTCGAGGGGAGCAATAGACAGGAAGTGAAACAAGCAGGCCTGTTTTTTGGGGGTTCACAAGAAACATACTTTGGATAAGTAACATCATAACTCAGGTGATAATGTGGAGAACCGGTTGGAGACATTTAGATCAATTGGCGAGTTTGTGGAATATTCCAGATGAGAGATGATGATAATGCTAAATTGTCGTCATGTTAGGGGTACATAAATTTTATGCACTAATCTTGTGTAACACCATTTAATTTCTCATTTTGCTGGGAAAATAGGTTGGGTATGTCAGGAATACAGCCTCACTCCCTGTCCTGTATTGATCCCACACCTTAAAAAGAGATCACGAGGACTGGGAGACTGCTTCTTGTTCTGCTCATCTTTGGGGAGATCTCCCCAATCCCCTTGCCCATAGTTGTCTGCCCTGAGGTCTGTTATCCACAGGGTGTTTGTTGTTAAATTAGGGGTTTTCTACTATAACGTGACATAAATCAGAATCAGGTCATTTCAGGATGAACATAACAGCCTGAAGTCTTTTTTTTCAATTTTATTTATATGTATTTTTGTGAGGTACAGTACTTTGTGTCAATACATGCATATACTGCACAGTGATTCACATAAGGTAGATAGTGTAGTCTTGTACCCCTTAGTCCACCCCTTCTCCTCCCCCACCCCCCAGCACAGGGGTCTTTAGGCAGATTGTGTGCTTGTAAAGTTATTGTGATGAAATTTCACAGATGTCGAATAGCTACTTGCTGATGCTTTATGCCACGGGGATTTAAATATCATAGCCATCCAGGGGTGGGGATTTAAATATCATAGCCATCCAGGGGTTGAGATAAAATAATACAGGTACTGGCCAGTATTACAAGAAGCAGGATTTTTTGTTGTTGTTGTTTGATTTGTTTTTCACCAGAAAACACAGTTGTATAGTGGAAAGAATAGTGGGAAAGAAGTAAAAAATTTAGAATGTAACTTTAGTTCTCTACTAATAACCAACTAGTCAGACACAGGTATGTGACTGTGTGCCTCAGTTTCTTTATCTGTAATGTGAACATAACGATACTTGGCTTGCTGAGCTGATGTGAGAATTAAAGAGAATGTTTTAAACTTCCAAACAGCATCTGATACTTAGAAGGTGCTCAATACATTTTAGTTATTGGTATTTTGCTTTACTGTGGTTGTTAACTATGTGTTCTTAGTGAGGCAGATTCTCAATGTCTTTAACACAGTATCCCTGACTATCTGCCTTTAGGGTGTCAGAATAGTAAAATGAGATATAGAGTTGTAACACACTTTGAAAAGAATGAGGCCTCCTATAAAAGGAAGGGAAAGTTGCTCTGGTGTGCCTCAGGAAGACTGCATTCCAGAGTGGGTAAGAAGAGCGTACAGTACGCCTCACCTCTTCTCGCTACATGGCAAAGGGTGTACAAATCTCCCTCTTGCTTGTGAAACTGGAAATAAAGCTGATTTAGTCCATTCCATCCTGGGCCAAGTGCCTTGGAAGTCCCAATCTTTGTTGCCAGGTTCCTTTTGAAAGAAATAGCAAGGTGGTTGGCATATATTCGGCTTGTTCAAGCTGCCAAATGACTCTTTAAAAAACCAGAACAAAACAACTTTCTCCAGCAGCGCACAGAGAAATCATCTTTTTCTTCCTCCCAGTTCTTTCATTTTAACCTTTTGTAATGTGTGGTTTCCAGATTCCAAAAGTGTAAACAAAACATGCCTGTTCTGTAGTTTCTATTATCCAGTGCAAATTGGAAAAAGAAACCATAATGCTTTATAATCTTCTTTAAAAATTCCTTTTTACAAATAATTTATTTCCAAATATCGGTGTTCCTCACATGATTTAGATGGGGTGGGGGGGAATAGAAAGAGGATTCATGTCAACTTATTGCAGACAATTCTCTTTTCCTCAAGTATGACAGGATCAGAGTAGGCAGTTCCAGATTTTTGTGATCTCTATGCTGGGGATAAAACTCTGCAAAGATACATTAGGCATTGGGGAAGAAGCGGCTGCTACACTGGGGAGAAAAATACCTCAAAAGAATAAACGGTATCAAAGGTGGTTCTTTCTTCTCTTTATTTCTAAGAAATGCATTTTCCCAATCATATAGAAAAAGATAAAATTGAATTGTTAAATTGTATTTAACATGAATTGTGCAAATAATTGGGGAATAAAACTTTTAAATATTAAATGGAATTTGGCCCTTGTCGAATATAGAGATTTGAATATTTAATATCATTTTTTTAAATTGTATTTTTACCTGTTTTGTACCGTCTCAAGATTGTGTGCTTATTTCCCTGTGTAGTTTCGCAAGACAATGTTTTCATTCATTAAACACATTGCGTAACATTTGATTTGTTTTTCACCAGAAAACACAGTTGTATAGTGGAAAGAATAGTGGGAAAGAAGTAAAAAATTTAGAATGTAACTTTAGTTCTCTACTAATAACCAACTAGTCAGACACAGGTATGTGACTGTGTGCCTCAGTTTCTTTATCTGTAATGTGAACATAACGATACTTGGCTTGCTGAGCTGATGTGAGAATTAAAGAGAATGTTTTAAACTTCCAAACAGCATCTGATACTTAGAAGGTGCTCAATACATTTTAGTTATTGGTATTTTGCTTTACTGTGGTTGTTAACTATGTGTTCTTAGTGAGGCAGATTCTCAATGTCTTTAACACAGTATCCCTGACTATCTGCCTTTAGGGTGTCAGAATAGTAAAATGAGATATAGAGTTGTAACACACTTTGAAAAGAATGAGGCCTCCTATAAAAGGAAGGGAAAGTTGCTCTGGTGTGCCTCAGGAAGACTGCATTCCAGAGTGGGTAAGAAGAGCGTACAGTACGCCTCACCTCTTCTCGCTACATGGCAAAGGGTGTACAAATCTCCCTCTTGCTTGTGAAACTGGAAATAAAGCTGATTTAGTCCATTCCATCCTGGGCCAAGTGCCTTGGAAGTCCCAATCTTTGTTGCCAGGTTCCTTTTGAAAGAAATAGCAAGGTGGTTGGCATATATTCGGCTTGTTCAAGCTGCCAAATGACTCTTTAAAAAACCAGAACAAAACAACTTTCTCCAGCAGCGCACAGAGAAATCATCTTTTTCTTCCTCCCAGTTCTTTCATTTTAACCTTTTGTAATGTGTGGTTTCCAGATTCCAAAAGTGTAAACAAAACATGCCTGTTCTGTAGTTTCTATTATCCAGTGCAAATTGGAAAAAGAAACCATAATGCTTTATAATCTTCTTTAAAAATTCCTTTTTACAAATAATTTATTTCCAAATATCGGTGTTCCTCACATGATTTAGATGGGGTGGGGGGGAATAGAAAGAGGATTCATGTCAACTTATTGCAGACAATTCTCTTTTCCTCAAGTATGACAGGATCAGAGTAGGCAGTTCCAGATTTTTGTGATCTCTATGCTGGGGATAAAACTCTGCAAAGATACATTAGGCATTGGGGAAGAAGCGGCTGCTACACTGGGGAGAAAAATACCTCAAAAGAATAAACGGTATCAAAGGTGGTTCTTTCTTCTCTTTATTTCTAAGAAATGCATTTTCCCAATCATATAGAAAAAGATAAAATTGAATTGTTAAATTGTATTTAACATGAATTGTGCAAATAATTGGGGAATAAAACTTTTAAATATTAAATGGAATTTGGCCCTTGTCGAATATAGAGATTTGAATATTTAATATCATTTTTTTAAATTGTATTTTTACCTGTTTTCTACCGTCTCAAGATTGTGTGCTTATTTCCCTGTGTAGTTTCGCAAGACAATGTTTTCATTCATTAAACACATTGCGTAACGAACTAAGATCATCAACACGGTGACATTTCCCTGTGTGGTGGCTTCAGGGTTATAAGAGATATAGGGACATGTGTTAAGCCCAGGTAAATTTTAAATATCACTTGTGAGAGAGGGAGAGATAAACAATGGCATTTGCTGCCAGCCCTCAGGTCCTTCCAGGTATATAGGAATGCATATGACTTATTCGGATCCCACATACAGACCGGCGGCTCACTGGCTGAGCGAGGGGCGGGAGCAACACCGAAGGTTGCGATCCCGTGGCCGGTCCCAGTCCGGTATGGGCGCGACACTGAGGGTTGCAATCCGTGGCCGGTCATGAAAAAAGACAAAAAGGAAAAAAAAAAATTTGTTTGAAAGTAAAAGATTTTATAAAATTATATATTTTCCTCTGTGTTTTTGTTACTCTGGATGCATAATATTGTATGAAATAATGAAAAACAAACAAACAAAAATTATTAATTATCGAGTACTACCAGTTTTCTTTTTCTTTTTTCTTTCAGCTCTCAGGAGAAGTGATTTTGCAAATTGCCAATGATCCAGTTCTTCCCTTTAATGCTCTCGATATAGCTTTAGAAGTTCAAATCAGCCTTAAAGGTAATTTTTTTGAATTATGGTAATTTAAGCAAATTAAAAATTGTTCAATCAATTTTCAGCAAGCAATGGATGGAGTCATTTGCTATCTTACTAGCTATGGCAATGCTGTGCCTCTGTTCCTGTAGAAGGTGATCATCAGAAGGGCCTGGAAGAATTTTAGCTGCCATGTCAACAAAAATGAGATATACTTACCTGTGAATGTAAGACAAAAAAATATCAGATTTTAAAGGATAGTCCACCTACTTTTTTTTTTTGTCAATATAATTCTAAACTCCTGTTATTATTTACAGGTTTTATGTGAAATAATATAGTCTAAATATCTAATTTATGTATTTATTTATCTTTTAAAATTGTCCCTAACACCTAGTTGGTCCAAACATGACTGGCTCAGCAGTTTCTCCTTTGGGATTGGTTTCTATAGGGTGTGGGCCCCATCCTATTTGACTGAGATGTTGGCGCAGGTACTAGATCAAACATGACAAGGAGGAAACCAAGCAGGAATTTCTATAGTCTCTATTTTAGTTTCTTCACATTTGAATATGTCTCTCTGCAGAATCTGACCCCACCCTAATAATTACCTTCTTTTCTCTTTTAACCACATACGAATCTTTCAATTAGGCTCCTAATTTGGCTTCATTAATCAAACACAGAGGAAAGTATTGTGATTAAAGATTTTACCCTCCTCCTCTTTGAGTTCCACATCTTCTTATCAGAACTTGAATGACTCATTGGTAGACGACTACTTCTCAATACAGAAGTCAGTATTTTAACTACAGTGCTTAAGCAGAAATTCCTCAAAAATGGGTCATTCTAAAGAGTGAATATTTTCAATAGCTGAAAAATTAATTTTTTTCCCCCTTTAATTATCTGGATTGCTTTTTACTCCCTAGACTGGAGAATACTGCGATACATTTTTTTTCCCTCAATGATTCTTATGATTTTTATGATAGTGACTGTAGAACCATGATCGTGTGAGCAATTGGGTCACTGGGACTCTTTGGTCCCACACAAAATGGCCTCATATTTCTCCCCTTTTTGTATATTTAAGTCCGTCTGTATGTGATTTCCTTCTTTTCTATTTCCATTAGGCTTTCATCTCACTGTTGTCAGTGTGGCCATCTGTAGCAGTCACTCTGTCCCCCACTTCAAATTTGCTATTTCTAGAATATTTGGAGCTTCAAAACTTGGTTACCAAACATATGACATTTTGCAAAATAAGAAAAGAACAGGTATAAATAAAGCACTAAATAGTTATGTGAATAATAAATACCTTTTCTGCAAGGTTTTTCTTTTTTTTAAAACTTCTATTTTGTTTGTTCTGTAGACTATTTTGCTTTTTCTTTAGTTCTCATTCTCATGCTGTAGGAAATTTCACTAGTATTGAATGTGATAATTCATACGTTCAGAGAAGAAAAGGAGGAGTTTACATGACATAAATAGTTGTCCATTTATGGAGGAATAACCATTATGCATGGAAAGGAACCTTGGAAAGTATATGCAAAATACTAACACTGTATAATAGAATTATAAATGATAAACAATTTGCTTTTCTGAGTTCAAATTTTCTATTATAAATGTATAATATCTTTGTAAAAAAGAAATAAAGTTATATTTTAAAATATTAAAATAAAGCCAGCAAAACCAAAAGAGTTAGCAATACTGTCATTTTAAATGCCAAGTTCTATTATTTTTTTTTGAACAATCAAGTTCATTTTTAAAAATTCATAAATAGGCACAATGTTTCAGCATTTTAACTACTATATGAACATTTTAAGTAATGCAGGCTACTATTGAAGCTCAAAAAGGACCTATTGGGTCACTGTTAGAATTATATTGTTAAACTGATTTTTGGGGGATGGGTTGAAGAAAACTATAGTCTTGCTCCCCAGAAAGTTAAATATGAACAACAAATTTTGCATGTAATTTTTATGGACTTCATAGAATCTACTGAATCCATTTATTTATTTATTTAACAGATTATTTATTGAGCATCCATTGTGTGCCTGGTACAATTCCATTATCAAAATAAACAAGCAAAAACAAAAACAAAAACAGCAGCTAAATAAATAAAACAAAATTACAATTCCTGCTGCTAAGAAATACATGTGTGTGTGTGTGTGTGTGTGTGTGTTTGTGTGTGTGTGTGTTATGTGGATATACACACACACACACGTTACCGGTGTGTGTGTGTGTGTGTGTGTGTGTGTGTGTTATGTGGATATACACACACACACACGTTACCGTGGTAAAACAAATTTGGCATAAATAAAAGCCAATTTAAAATTAGTATTATGCTGAAATTGTGCCCTAATATCAATCACTTCATAACACATTTACATTCTCAAAATAAGTGTCGTAGCAGCATTTGGCAGGTGTATCCAGAGTACAGAGGAGAGATCTTACCTGGGTATATAAATTTGGGAGTTGTCCTAGATGAGATTACTAAGGGATTGAGTGTAGACAGAGGACATAAAAGGTCTAAGATTGCTGGGGCACTCCTATGTTTAGAAATTGGGAGGAAAGGTGGAATCAGAGAAGGAGACGAAGAAGGAGTAGCCAAATAATAAGAGAAAAAAGAAGTGAATGTGATAGCCCGAAGCCAAGTGAATAAAATCTTTCAAAGAGGAAGGATGATTCCAATGCTGCTGATATGTCAAGAAAAATGAGGACTGGGAACTGACTGCTGGATTTAGCAATTTGGAGGTCCTTGGTGATCTCAACAAAATCGGTTTTAGTGGAGTGGTATAAGCAAAATCCTGATTGATGAGAGGGATTTAAAAGAGAATGGGAGGTGACAATTTGGGGAGAAATGGTGGTAGGTGATAAGAAGTATGGGGTCAAGAAGGTTTGGCTTGTTTTTATTTTGATGACATTAATCTAGCGCAGAGAGAAAATATGATCACACAAGAGAGTAGAGGGAAAACCGCTGGACTGATTTTCTTGAGTAGGGGAAGCACAGGGGTGGAGGACTTAGCTTTGGCTAGCAACTTAGTCCACTCAGGCTGTCATAACAAAAATAACATGAACTGGGTGGTTTCTAAACAACAGAAATTTATTTCTCATGGTTCTGGAGGTTGCGAGATTCAACATCAAGGTGCTGGCATATTCAGTGGCCGTTGAGGGCCCACTTCCTTGCTTGTAGAGGGCCATCTTCTCGCTATAACCTCACATGCCAGAAGGGGTGATGGTGCTGTCTCAGGCTTCTTTTATAAGGGCACTAATTTTATTTTTGAAGGCTCTGGACTTATGACCTAATCATGTCTCAAGGACCCTACCTCCTAATACCATCACCTTGGGGGTTCGAATTTTAACACAAGAAGTTTTGGGGGACACAAACATTCAGACCAATGGAGAAACACAAAAATCTATCCATAAAAATATGAAGGAAGGCAGAACATATGGCAGATGTGTATATGTGGTGGCGGGAGCTCTTGGCAAGTCTCTTCATGTTGGAAAAGCAATAAAATAGTCGTTTAGAAGGATAAGAAAGTGAAGAACTATGAAAATATGTTTTTTGGACAGCATAAAGATCCCAGAAGAAATATACATTTTAAGACATACTTTAGCATAATTGTGTATTTTTTCAACCTTCAGCTGGGGATGCAAGTGTAGGGAAGAACAGATTTCTTTCCTGGCCCATCACTAGGTTGATGGTTGAGACCCCCGTAACAAAAGACAGATAAACAAGAGAAAGGCACACAAATGTATTTAATATAAATTTTATGTGACATATGGACTTTCAGAAATGAAGACCCAAAGAAGCAGGGAAATCTGTGTATTTTTACGTTATGTTGGATGAAGGGAGCAGAAGTATGATTGGAGGACTAAAGTATATGACATAAGGGTAGTGAACCAGGGGGAATGCAGAAAGGCCTGTTTGTTCAGATTCTCTGACTCTGTGTCAATGAGGATAAGGATGTTCTTTTCCTCCAGGGAGGACACCGCTAGAATGTTTTATGACCTACTTCAGAGGAAGGTTGGAGCATTCTCTTACGGCTTGCTTCAGGGGAGAAGGGGAGGGAGAAGGTCAAAGAGATCTTCTTGTTTCTGCTGTTTCTGCAAATGCCAAGGTGCCATATTTTCGAGTAGTGTGTCCTGAACTCCATCACAGGCACAGAACAGGCAGAGTTGGTTTTAATCAGGGCCAGGGCTTTTCTGAGAAAGCAGGGTATATGCAAAGGAGCACTCCACGTGATGATGGGCTAAAGTAACTCAACTGGGGATGAAGTAAAGTGAGGATATGAAGGGAATGAAGGTGAGCAAAACGGAAGTAGGACCAATATACTTTATGTCTGGGTGAGAAGAAACAATTGGTGAGATCAAACAATTGAGAGCACATGAACTAAAGAGATAGGATTCTTGAAAATTAAATCATAGAAGAGTGCAGATATCGGTAATGACTGTATCCAGGTCAGTGTAGGACCATGAGAGTGTGGTAGTTGGTTGCTAGAGGAAAAGAGGCTAAGAAAAAAAGGCCAGAATATGTTTATGTGGATATTGAAATTGCCAAAAATTAAGATGAGTTATGTAAGAGGGAGTGACTATGAGTCAGGAGCTAAAATCTTCAAAGAACGAGCAGTACCATAGAAATGCTTCGTGTAATTCCTCTCCGGCCAAGGGTACGAAGGAACCCCTGCCTGCGTGGGCTGCAACGGAAGCAATATTTGAGGGAAGAGTCAGGCTTCAGTTAAGAAGGTAAAGAAAATATTCTGAGAACAGGCCAGGTTAATAATTCTTTCTTCAATAGTTACATCTAAGAACATGTCATTACAGGAGGAAAAAGCAAAGCAAAGCAAAACAAAACTTCAGTCATTCTACAAAGATTTCTATTCCAGTCCAGACACCACTAATCCTAGCTCGGTCTTGCCATCAAATCCAAAGTTCTTAGCTGGATGAGTCAGGAGCACTATGGCTTCTTGCTGTTACATCAGACTACTTCTGCTATAGGTGAAGAACATTTTCTTCGGTTGCTGCTTTTTTTATATTTGTTTTCTTTTGATGTGAAATTCCTTGGGTCTCCCTGTCACTATAAGTGAGAAAGATGAGACCAGACTTGACATGTACCCATAGAAAAAAAATAAAAAATAAAAAAAAAAACACAGCAAAGCAAAAAGTAGGCAAAAAAAATAAAACTTATTTTACCTTGGTCTGGGTATAAATATTTGATCAAAGTGATATGTACTTTAGTTATCTTTAAACTATACATTTTTATATTTTAGTCATCATGAGTTAAAATTATCATTCAAAGATTATTCAAAACTTTGCTAAATTATAGGCACCTGTTCTATTTTGACTACTTTAGTTATAACCTTATGTCTAAAATACAATACAAAGAAAGTACTAATGTGTGAATAATGGAGACTGCTTATCACCACCTAAATAAATATTTCGGTTTCAGTTTTAGCTACAATGCTAGATGATTTCATTAGCTAAACAGAGTTCCTGTACTGTGTTAAATGAAACATATAATTTTACTGCTTAATACAAGCTTAAATTGTTGATATATTTTCTTATTTTGTTATGACAGTTAGCAGTGATTAGTTTTAAGTTCTCAATTACAGTAAAAAAAAAAAGAAAAGAAAAAGTGACCTTCAAGGCTGAACCATAAAGTACTGTTTCTTCTTACTGCAAACAGTATAAGTATGAAGGACTCGGAAACCCAATTGCATTTTCAACAGCGTAATTTTTACCCCTTGACAACCAGCCATCTTATTTATTTATTACACTAGTTTACAGCAGCAGCAGCAGACCATTCTCTACCATTCTCACAACCACCAGAAAGAAGGATAATTTACCAGTGAATAATTTGTTTGAGTTGATTTATTGGATGGTTCTTGAGAGCTCATTTTGACTAAGTGACCTTGGCTCTTAATATTTGGTCAATGCCAAACACATAATAGAGAATGAATATTTTTATGTGGTGTATGGCGATATGGTATGTATAGTGAATGATAAGATAACTGATATACTTCAGATACGCTTGTGACAAAGAAGCATATGTTCAAAAGATGCACTTAGAAGGCAATGCCAGTTAGTTAGAGCATGGTGTCAATAACACCAAGGTCAAGGGTTTGGATCCCCTCACCAGCCAGCAACAACAACAACAACAAAAAATGAAGGCAATGTACTAGTTTGCGGGTGCAGAGGGAGGCATCAAGAATAAATAAAGTACCACCACACCCTTTAACCTGGAAGCAGACTAAAGAGTCGGCACTTAATAATTGTACTCAGACTGCTGTCTTTCACTTTATCCACTTCTTAATGTATGAAACAGCACTTTAAAATTATCAGGTATATAATTCTGAGTATATAATTTTTGTTTAATATTTTCAATTTTTCTTGGGCAGAATTCTTGATGTTAATTATTTAGCATTATTGTAAAATCTGCACATGACCAAATAAAGTAAAAGTAATTTTCATTTGCTCTGGCTAAGTACACGTTTATTTAGGGCAGGCCAGACTCAGCAGAAAACATAATTTTGAACTGTGTGGCTTGTTGCCAACTCCTGATTGTCTCACTAAATGTAAAATAGTAGTCAGCAGCATTTCCTCCTATTCTTTGAATAATTGACAATGCTGATCTGAGCTGAATATTTTTCCTTTATTATTATCTCTGATAATTCATTAGTGTCGATCACATCATTTTAGAAGGAGGGATAGTATTTTAGATGATGAAGCCACTAAGGCAAGTGTTCTGTGTCCTGTTAGACTTGTAGTTTCAATTTTTCGGTATCCACTTGGTTCTTTTTTACAGTTATAAGTGAGTGAGACCCATCTGTTTTTTTTTCTTTCTGAGTAACAGAAAATGAATTTCCCAATTGGCAAACTTATGTCCTGCATAAATTGAAGGGTTCTAGTTCTTAGCTCGTCTGTCTCTGATCTTGGTTTTAATTACCACCAAGTCCAGCTTTGGACTTGCCTATAGATAGTGAAGATTAGTGCACTGGTTACTCAGTCCTGTGCCCTCCCTAGGAAGTCCTAGGCAGTCTTCTAATATTCATACCATTTCAAGGAAATGTTACCATAGAAATTCTGAATCATGCTAGATTTCTAGCAGTTTGACCCGAACTGGCATTTCTGTAACTTACATTTTGTTGTGGCAAGGATGTAAAACTCAAAAACATTCTCTGAGAGGTATCTTATCTTGCTTGCTCAAATTAATAGAGAGATTTGGTAAGACATTGGCCATCTGTTGGGTGCAGATTCCTAAAAATATGTTTACTCTCAATCCCCATTATATTTTTATATGGATTCTGACTATATAACTATATTTAAGGTTGTATTTTATTTATTGATAATCCACATCTAGTTCAAAAAAGGATTTGAGGCAGCTGGGTCTGTAATAAAATGACTGTCTCCACATTGCCAATGTTTGCATCCCTAAACTAGTTTTTCTTTCCTGCCAGTCCTCTTTGAACACACATTTTTATCACATAATGTCCATTAATTCCTATTCTAAGCATGTTGTCCCTTTTGCATTCCTCGGAATTGTACTTTTTCTTTTGTTTATCTCCTGTCTCACAATTTGCTCCTATTCATACAGCTTCCCTTTATGATCATCATTTCCTTCTCTATTCTGAGTACTTCATCCAAATGCATTTGAAGTTGTTTTTTTCAGTTACCTACATTTTATATGTGACACTACTTTGATTGAAATCTGTTGGTGACTTCTCATTTTTCCTACTCTTCCATCATAGTAATGGTCTATTATATTGTAGTTCTCCCCTCCCCCCCAATGCATTTTTAAGATAAAACCCTGTGCCAGTGACAGGATTGTACCACAATCTATTATTCTATGAGTTTTGCCTCACTGGCAGCATTTTTAAAGTCGTTTTTTTTCCCCCCTAAGATACTTTTAATCTTGGTTTGTAATAGAGCACAAAGTATCCTTGCCCTTATGTTGATTAATTTTATTGAATCCTTTTCTTTTAGTTTCCTGGTTTAGCCAATACATAGTTAAACTCACATGTATTAAGTATAAAATTTCAACTTTCCATTACAGGAGGAGAATGATAAGAATAAACCACATATAAACTTAATTCATTCAAGAAAACTTTTGCTCACTCTTCCAAAGCAACCAGTAGCCAGAGCATGTAGCCACAGTCATCATCACAGTAACACAGTGACAGGATCTGTGGGTCATAAAAAGAGCTCATGATTCAGTTTCTGCACCAGGCAGACAGACACTGTTGGGAGAAACCTTCCTTACAATGTGTTAAAAGTCTTGCTAGATTCGCTTCCGCCTCGGCTACCAGGATTATTGGATAATCTTTAGAAGGCAAGAATGTGCTGCCTGTTTTTTTTAAAAGTAGACAACATAATCCTTTTAAACATACCACTTTGGCATCTTTGTAAAAAGGATTTCTATTGCATTCAGTTTAGCCATAATTATCCATTGTCTTCTGGCATATTTCATCTTTAAATAATATCTTTTTATCTATGCATTTTAAAATTGATGTTAGATTAGTTGAGTATCAATAGTGCATTGGTTCCCAAATTTCTCTCTTTACCTGAGTTTTGTTTGTTTAACATCTTTAACCAGCTGAGATGATTCATTGTGATTCATACTAAAAAAGGCAGCATGAAGAATAGAAAA
>NW_007732075.1:48506-73757 GCF_000696425.1 Galeopterus variegatus | reverse complement strand
CTTTTTAAAATTGGACAGTTATAAATTTGCCCAGGAGGTTGTAGAACACACTTAATACACAGGGTTTTATGCCAACTTGAAACTCGTTTTCTTAGTTCATTTCTGTTGCTATAGCAGAACACCTAAGACTGACTAATTTATAAAGAACAGAAATTTATTTTTACAGTTCTGGAGGCTGGGAAGTCCCAGATCAAGGCACCAGCAGGTTTGTTGTTTGGTAAGGGCTCAGTCTCCACTTCTAAGATGGCTGTATCCTTTGGAAGGGAGGAACTGTTTCCCACATGGCAGAAGAGTGGACGAGCAAAGAGAGAAAACCCACTTCCCAAAGCCCTTTTTTAAAAACATTAAAGCCACCCATGAGAGTGGAGTCCTCATGGTCTAGTCACCTCTTAAAGGCCCCACCTCCTAATACCATTACATTGGCAATTAAATTTCAATGTGAGTATTGGGAGGGACAAGCATTCAAACCATAGCACTCAAAAATTTATGAAGTGCTTCAAGAAAAGATGTAGTTTGTGCCGATACCAGATCCTGGCAGCTTAGAACATGTATAGATTCAGTGGGTACTGTCAGCACTGTAGTTAATGGCCTTGAAGTCTTCGAGGCCTTAGGAAGACAGGACATATATGAGGTACCTTCGAGCTTCTCACCTACTGTTGGAAGGTGTTTGGGGATCCTGTATCGAGGGACTTCAGAAGGAATATGTTTTCTGAGAAGCTCCCTGTGCTTTAGAGGTCACATGACAAAGCCCCAGCTATGTACTAAGTGCCTTACATTTTTTGTGATATTTTACTGTACTCTAGTTCAATGAACTGAGCTACAAACGAAGTTCAATTTAGAGTTTAAGAAACTGAACCTTAAAGGAGTTTTATGTCTTGCCCAGATGCATACATTTAAGAAGTGATAGGTTTAGGCTGTCAGATTCCAAAGTCCCAGCCCTTTTCAATACACACACTGCCTCATGTACTTTCTTGAGGGGAGCATACTGCAGGGTGAGATTGGCTAGAGGGTAGAAGATTCCCTGAGTAGTAGAAATGTGTTTCCTTTGGCATATCTTAGTCTTTCCTGAATTGGCCTGCCTAAATCTCAATATTCATTGATTAGCAGCTCTCCCACTCTCCTTTCCTTCCTTTCTTTCTTTCTTCCACCTCTTCGATTAACATTACTTCTTCAATATACAGTTCCATCCTCTCCATAACAAGCTAGAAAAATGGATGGGCTTGGATTAGAGGTAGATTTATCCTTTAGAAGGTCAGAAGAAGGGAAAATACCAATATTCTTGTTTACAGATGAAACACCCTCTTTCAACTGCTTTTTGTAGGTAAAGTTCCAGAACTTTCAAGAGCTCACGTGAGATGCCTTGATTTTTAGACAAATTCCTGATGTCTCTAATTTCACTTCTTCCCTGAGTTCTACTGAGAACATTCGTATACATTCACCCTCATCAGCATTTATTTTATGAGACATTTATTGTATTTTAGACATGTTATATACTCCAATATTCTTGTTTACAGATGAAACACCCTCTTTCAATTGCTTTTTGTAGGTAAAGTTCCAGAACTTACAAGAGCTCACGTGAGATGCCTTGATTTTTAGACAAATTCCTGATGTCTCTAATTTCACTTCTTCCCTGAGTTCTACTGAGAACATTCGTATAATTCACCCTCATCAGCATTTATTTTATGAGACATTTATTGTATTTTAGACATGTTATATACTGTATACATTTCTAACTAGATCAGGAACTTAAGATTAGAGATTTCATCTAATATGTCTTCCTCTTTTCCAATACTTACAGAATATGTACAAAATAAGACTCAATAAGTACTTAATTAATACATGTATTTTACTTCGAAATGATGAGCAAAAAGAAAACAAACGCAAACTGTTTCTGTTTGAAATTTAAAAGTACATTGCAATTGTCTCTTGAATAATATAAAGATAATTTCAATAGGAAGTCTCAATTATTTTGTATTACATTAAGCTTGATTTTCAGTATTTATGGTAAATCAGTATTTCCACCCTACCACATTATTTAATGGTTGGCTTTTCACCAGGAGCATAGATAAAAAAGAATTATTTTTAAAAGTTGGCTACTTAATTCCTTTACTCTTTATATTATTTCTTTCCTGTTCTTTAGAAGTTTGAGATACCAGCCCATGGAAAGAATAAAATGGCACCAGATTCATAGGCCCTGCAAATTAAAATTGGGAATTCTTATTAAAATATATAGGGAAAGAAGTGTGATGCTTGGGGCTGGGGTGGGGGCACAGATTGGGTAAGTGGTAAGGAGCAACGTCTCTGCAAATGAACTCATCAGTAAGTAAAGCTATTGTCTTTTTTCCATGCCTTTGAAAAATGGGTTGTGTTTAGTTTGTGTACTATGCACTTAGATTGTGAAATAACCTGAGGGATAGCAGTACTAAATAATTTATTTAAGACCACATTGATAGAAATTAAGTAGGCTATGCTCTTATCTATATTTTGATACCAAATCCTTGGTCTTTAGACTCCATGTTCATAGCAGAGATAATTGTATTAATCCTCTCTGAGAGAAATCTCTGGTCGTCAGTTAATTTTCTTTCATCAAATGGACACATTAGTTTTTAAATATGAACTATAAACAGCTTCAATTATTTCTCTGTTCTCTGATTTCACTGTGCTGTGAGTGAAAATTTATATATTCTGTTTTTATGCATTATTTTAGGGCATATTTTAATTCAATTTTGTTTAATTTAATTTAATTTATCATTATCCTAAAATGATCTCTTTTTAAATTTTTCTGTTCTCTTGCAACTGTAATTGACTTTTAGCAAGAAAAGTAAAAGATATAGCATTTATTGATGCTCATTACACACTAAACATGTCCCTGAATAATTTTATAGACATTGTTTAATATAATGATGTATCTCAAATATGACATTATCTTAAAATTCATCATTACTCAACAAAATTTTTAATAAATGACTACCGTAGAGCAGATATTGTGCTAGAATTTAAGGATTCAAAGACAGATAAAACATATTTGCTGATTGTGTGGGGTTCTTTTTAGTTAAGAAGAGAAAGACAATGCAGATAAGGATGAAAATATTAGACGCTATGATGTAAGAATAAAAATATATAATTCAATCATTTGTTGATTAAATGATATTCCTCTCACTTTTAGGTGCTAGGGAAACGGCAGTAAACAAACAGAGAAAAATCTCTTCTCTCACAGAGCTGACATTCTAGCATGGATCCTAAGGAGCACAGAAGAGCAATCATTTGGGGTCACAAAAGCTTAAGTAGAGAAGGTAGCATTTCTTTCTGGGTCTTTTTTAAAGGGACAAACAAGCTTTAATTGGCAGAGAAATGGCTATTAGGAATCTTCAGAGCATTGTTTATATATCAAAATTATTGAGTGAACATTGAAAATAGAGCTTCTTTTCAATTTGTAACCTCATACCCTTGAAATAATATACACAGTATATTGTGGGTGACAGGTTTCCACTATCATGGTTCTTTCTGGAACTAGCCAGTTCCTAAAGCTGTCAATTCCCTATAAATGCACTACCATGAAAGATAAATTCATTTAAAACTAAACAGGTAGAATGGTACAATTTGTCTCACTTGATTCAGCAGTAATGTTTTCAATTCTGTACTCTACCTTAGATCAGAACAGAGTTTTCTTTCTTAAATGGAAGACTCTCAAGGATGTTGAACTTGTTTTTTTCGTTGTTTAGTCTTTCAATTCCAGTATAATCTAAATGTGCCTTATCCGTCTTATTCTTTCTTTGTGCAAAGATATTCCCTCTAAATTCTCTATACATTAACTTTGGTCAACTATCATAATAAGATAAGCCATATCTTCATAAAATGGCATTGAGTAAGTTATTTGGGGGCTAGATTTTCAAAATGTACAAAAATACCTCCTCTTGCAACCTCAAGTATTTTTGTGAAATCAAGCAAGATAATTGATGAATATGGAATGAACTTTGAAAACATCCGATTCTGAAACCTTGTGAACTTCTACAATTGATTTTATAAATATTGTTAATTTGAATGAAAAGAGAGCTACATATTAACTTCAAGTATGATTTCTCCTTCTACCACAGTCTTTAGGCTGGTGGGAATATAAAATTAGCAAAAATTATTATGTTCTCTGAGAATACTCCATGTAGGCTAAACTGTGAATCTCTTTGTAGCCCTTGTAAAACTACTTATCCCTTTACAAAATTTCCTTTTGTTATTGAATTTTTTTTCTAAGCATACTTTTTCCTACTTTGTTTATTTAGTAAACAATTAAGTATGAGTACTGTGCTGGGCTCCAAAGAAATTGACATGTAAAACAGTCTCCTTCAAATAAAGATGAGAAGCAATAAAGATTATTATATTAGAGGTTGGTGATTGACAGACACATTTTATGCATCAGCGGCTATACATCTAACCTAGTTTTTCTTTTCTTAGCATATCACCTTTCTACAGTGTTTCTTACCTTTAAGAAGTATAGAATAGTCTGAATACCATGTTGAAATGGAGAATTTTGGGCTCTTCCCCTAGAGAGATTCAGTAAGTCTGGGAATCTGCATTCTCACAAAGACTGGGTATTTTAGGAACTGGTAACCCTTGGACTTCACTTGCAGAGTCCTTTTGTGATCTTTCCCTTTTGCCTAAAACTCCCCCTAGTGAAGGCCTGCAAGGCATCCTTTCATCCCTCCATCTGCCTGGCTCGATGTCCTGCTCTCAGGACTGCCAACTTAGATTTTCCAGGTCCACATTCATTCATTACCTTGACTTGAAGTAAGTCTCTGTAGTGATGTGCTGACCTTGTTTGAGTTAGATGTTCCTAGTCTCCTGAGGATGACACCAGTAACTGTTATTTCAAAGACTGAATCTAAGGGTGGGATATCTGGAAGAAGATTTTGAAGGAATGCCCTTCTCATGATATGAAAAAAGAATGGTTTTTAAACAAGGTCTCAAATCATATCAGCTGGGAACCACTTACCTGAAGGGAAATACTTCATATGTATTAATCGTTTGATCCTCACAACATATCTATGAAGTAGTTTCTATTATTACATTCGTTTTATGGGTAAGGACACTGAGTCTCAGTAACTTTACCAATATCACACAGACACTAAGTGGTAGAGCACAGATTTGAACACAGGTGAACTGGCTCCAGGGTCCCTGGGCCCACTGTACTATTATTGGCCTTCTCTTAGTCAAAAGAATGTCCAGTGGACCATTTGTTACCATTCACATCAGAATAACTTTCAGTGAGTTATTTAAAAAAATGGAAAAGAAACAAAAATACTAATCATCTCAAAAGGAAAATAGAACAATACAAACACTGTGTAGGAGAGTTTTCAACTTACTTTTTAGTCGAATGTGCATGTCCACTTCAAATTACAGGAAATTTCTAGTAAAGAAAAAAGATCCCAATAGACACGTAATAACATATAGTAACATATCTCATGTTCTCAGAAATAAGATAGTTCCTTTTACATTTTTTGCTTCTGAAGTAAAAGTTATTCCATGGGAGCATGAATTTTCGAGTCAGAAAGATTAGCCTTCTAATTCTAGCCTATTCACTTCAAATTACAGGAAATTTCTAGTAAAGAAAAAAGATCCCAATAGACACATAATAACATATAGTAACATATCTCATGTTCTCAGAAATAAGATAGTTCCTTTTACATTTTTTGCTTCTGAAGTAAAGGTTATTCCATGGGAGCATGAATTTTCGAGTCAGAAAGATTAGCCTTCTAATTCTAGCCTATTATTTACTTGCTTGATGACCCATGACAATTTGCTTACCTTAATTCTCAGATTCTATGAAATGGACATGACAATACAAGGTTTGATAAATATTAAATGGGTGAGTTATGTAAAATGCTCAACGCAGTGCCTGAAATTTAGCAATCTCTCGACAATCAGTACCTATTTACTGTTACTATTAGTAGTGGTAATAAACTTAATTTAGTAGAATATAAAAAGTTTATTAGAATAATTTTGGCATGATGAATACATTATCAAAGTTTAATTGATGTTGAATCTTTTTCCTGTGACAGGCAAGATTCAAATACATATACCCTTATTTTTGTCGTGTGACAGAAAGAAGAAAACTGTCGATGACAATTTCCTCTGTCTTCAGTGAATTGTTTGATTTATAACTTACGATTGTAAAATGTTTTTTTGGTTCCCTTGAGAATGTCTCTTCTGAGATGTGCTCATTTATCTTCACCAGGTGATCAACCCGACACTCGTCAACTGCTAGCCATGGCATCTCGCCTGCGGGAGAGTGCAGAACTATTTCAGTCAGATGAGATGCGACCTGCTAATGATCCCAAGGAGAGAGCCCCCATCCGTGTGCGAATGCTGAATGACATTCTCCAAGACATGGAGAAAAGCTTCCTGGTGCAGCAAGTGCCACCAGGTTTTTACAGGTGGGATATGTGTCTCTAAATTTATATTATTTTGCCCTTAATCACATGTTTGTGTTTAATTTTCAGAATACGTACCTTCTCTGAACATAACACTATTTAAAAAGAAACTTTAAAGCAGTTATTATGCCTACAATTTGAGAACCATCCCCCTCCCCCAAAACAAATTTCAATTGCCTAAGTATAGAATAAAGGAAACTCTGTCTAGCCGTAGCATATAGAAAATGACTAAGAATTTTTTTACATTAATTTCAGTGTGAGTCAAATGAGATATTTCTTAAAAAGAAAATGGAGTTATAGTTTGCACTGAGAGAAATATGCTTTCTTGAGTGGATCAAGAGATAGGCCCATGCTATTCTGTTCTAATAAGACCATATCTAGAATTTTGTCTTTAATTCTAGAAATTAATTTTATGAGGGAATTGAATAAGTTTAATATTCAGGGGAGAGTGAAATTTAGATGGATCTTGAAATAATCAAAGAATTAGGTATATTTGATTGGAGGGTCACAACTGAATGTTTTCTGAAAACATTTTACAAATCATCATATTACAGCATGAGACGAGTACAGCATGGTTTTGGTTTTGAAGTTCCTGATGTAGTAGAATATAAACAAAGGGAAAATGGAGCTTAAAAATTACAGCATATTTTAAAAGTTTTTATTAACTTATTCTTTTACAAGACATAAATATAAATACACACACCCTTCTGTATAATATGTGCATATATAGTGTGTGTATGTTTGATAATTTAAAATATATGTACATGTATATATGTATATATCTGTGTGTGTATATATATATATTATACGTGTGTGTGTGTATAATTTTAACGTAGTGTAAAGGTCTAAATTTGTGGCCCCTTATGAATGAGAGTTTTGGGCTAAACAGTCCTCCTGTCTCATTTTTCCCCCAACACCTCTTTGTCTTCTGCCTTTCTCATGATAAACCCTGGACTGGACATACTCTGTATGAACAAAGGATATAACTAAAGCTACAGAATTGATGCATAGGTATGGAAATCTTACTTAAATATGAGAAAAAAGTTTCTAGCAAATAGTGTTCTTAAAAGACTGAATGTGGGCTGGACAGTTGGCTCAGTTGGTTAGAGCATGGTGTTGTAACACAAGGGTTTAGATCCCCATACAAGTGATATGCCAAAAAAAAGACTAAATGTGATGCTTTTATAAGTCAGTGAACGCACTATCATAGAAGATATTAAAGCATAGGCTGGGTAGCCCTGTGCACCTGAATATTTGGATTACATAAGACTGAAGGTGCTTTTTAGTACAAAAGTTCTATAATNTCACATCAGAATAACTTTCAGTGAGTTATTTAAAAAAATGGAAAAGAAACAAAAATACTAATCATCTCAAAAGGAAAATAGAACAATACAAACACTGTGTAGGAGAGTTTTCAACTTACTTTTTAGTCGAATGTGCATGTCAACTTCAAATTACAGGAAATTTCTAGTAAAGAAAAAAGATCCCAATAGACACGTAATAACATATAGTAACATATCTCATGTTCTCAGAAATAAGATAGTTCCTTTTACATTTTTTGCTTCTGAAGTAAAAGTTATTCCATGGGAGCATGAATTTTCGAGTCAGAAAGATTAGCCTTCTAATTCTAGCCTATTATTTACTTGCTTGATGACCCATGACAATTTGCTTACCTTAATTCTCAGATTCTATGAAATGGACATGACAATACAAGGTTTGATAAATATTAAATGGGTGAGTTATGTAAAATGCTCAACGCAGTGCCTGAAATTTAGCAATCTCTCGACAATCAGTACCTATTTACTGTTACTATTAGTAGTGGTAATAAACTTAATTTAGTAGAATATAAAAAGTTTATTAGAATAATTTTGGCATGATGAATACATTATCAAAGTTTAATTGATGTTGAATCTTTTTCCTGTGACAGGCAAGATTCAAATACATATACCCTTATTTTTGTCGTGTGACAGAAAGAAGAAAACTGTCGATGACAATTTCCTCTGTCTTCAGTGAATTGTTTGATTTATAACTTACGATTGTAAAATGTTTTTTTGGTTCCCTTGAGAATGTCTCTTCTGAGATGTGCTCATTTATCTTCACCAGGTGATCAACCCGACACTCGTCAACTGCTAGCCATGGCATCTCGCCTGCGGGAGAGTGCAGAACTATTTCAGTCAGATGAGATGCGACCTGCTAATGATCCCAAGGAGAGAGCCCCCATCCGTGTGCGAATGCTGAATGACATTCTCCAAGACATGGAGAAAAGCTTCCTGGTGCAGCAAGTGCCACCAGGTTTTTACAGGTGGGATATGTGTCTCTAAATTTATATTATTTTGCCCTTAATCACATGTTTGTGTTTAATTTTCAGAATACGTACCTTCTCTGAACATAACACTATTTAAAAAGAAACTTTAAAGCAGTTATTATGCCTACAATTTGAGAACCATCCCCCTCCCCCAAAACAAATTTCAATTGCCTAAGTATAGAATAAAGGAAACTCTGTCTAGCCGTAGCATATAGAAAATGACTAAGAATTTTTTTACATTAATTTCAGTGTGAGTCAAATGAGATATTTCTTAAAAAGAAAACGGAGTTATAGTTTGCACTGAGAGAAATATGCTTTCTTGAGTGGATCAAGAGATAGGCCCATGCTATTCTGTTCTAATAAGACCATATCTAGAATTTTGTCTTTAATTCTAGAAATTAATTTTATGAGGGAATTGAATAAGTTTAATATTCAGGGGAGAGTGAAATTTAGATGGATCTTGAAATAATCAAAGAATTAGGTATATTTGATTGGAGGGTCACAACTGAATGTTTTCTGAAAACATTTTACAAATCATCATATTACAGCATGAGACGAGTACAGCATGGTTTTGGTTTTGAAGTTCCTGATGTAGTAGAATATAAACAAAGGGAAAATGGAGCTTAAAAATTACAGCATATTTTAAAAGTTTTTATTAACTTATTCTTTTACAAGACATAAATATAAATACACACACCCTTCTGTATAATATGTGCATATATAGTGTGTGTATGTTTGATAATTTAAAATATATGTACATGTATATATGTATATATCTGTGTGTGTATATATATATATTATACGTGTGTGTGTGTATAATTTTAACGTAGTGTAAAGGTCTAAATTTGTGGCCCCTTATGAATGAGAGTTTTGGGCTAAACAGTCCTCCTGTCTCATTTTTCCCCCAACACCTCTTTGTCTTCTGCCTTTCTCATGATAAACCCTGGACTGGACATACTCTGTATGAACAAAGGATATAACTAAAGCTACAGAATTGATGCATAGGTATGGAAATCTTACTTAAATATGAGAAAAAAGTTTCTAGCAAATAGTGTTCTTAAAAGACTGAATGTGGGCTGGACAGTTGGCTCAGTTGGTTAGAGCATGGTGTTGTAACACAAGGGTTTAGATCCCCATACAAGTGATATGCCAAAAAAAAGACTAAATGTGATGCTTTTATAAGTCAGTGAACGCACTATCATAGAAGATATTAAAGCATAGGCTGGGTAGCCCTGTGCACCTGAATATTTGGATTACATAAGACTGAAGGTGCTTTTTAGTACAAAAGTTCTATAATCTGACAAGTCACTTATTCTCTCCACACCTTCATTTCTACATCTACAAAATGAGATGATGGAATGAGACTTTTTTATAATGAGATCTTTTCCACTTCTGATATTTGGTGATTTACCTTTATGATTTTATATTCAAATCACACTTAAAAGCCATATTTTATATTATTTCTTCTAATACTATGACTATATCATAAGACTTTGGAAAATATTCAGTTATTACAATGGATATTTTTTTTTTCCTTTTTGTCTTTTTTCGTGTCCGGCAACGGACCGCAACCCTCAGTGTCGCGCCCGTACCGGACTGGGACCGGCAATGGGATCGCAACCCTCGGTGTTGGGCCCGCACCTCGCTCAGCCAGTGAGTGGGAACCGGTCCGTATGTGGGATCCGAACCCTCAGCGGTAGCACCACCGCGCTCCCAAGCGGCGCACTGTAGCAGTGCGCCACCGGGGCAGCCCTACAATGGATATTTTTAAAAGCACTTTTTATGCTCCGTGTATTTTATTAGGCATTAGAGACATAGCAGTCACCTCAAGTTAAAAACATTTGCCCTGATGAGGTATATTCTGGTGGTGGAAATGGGGAAACAGAATGAACAAGCTAGTAAAGTAAAATATGGTAATGGTAGATGTAGTAATCACTAAAGAGAAAATTCAAACCATATTATTAAATCCAGCAAGATTAAAAAGTCTTCATCAGATACATAAAATATGTTTTAGAATATATTTAGTGATAAATATAATAGTAAACTATTCCATTTCCTTTTCTTATAATTTAAGAAAATTTTAGAAATTAATATAAATCATATATTAAGAATATAACTTTGCATATAATATGGTAAACTTTCCCTATTTGCATTTTTGGCACTTGCACTAGATATTGAAATCCCCTCTATGGTCTGAGTTATGCACCTAGTAAACATTTTATTACTCCTTCAATTATACTTCTTAACTCAGTTTACTTTATGATGCATTTTGAGTAGAACAGTAAATATTTGTCTTCTCTATGTTAACAATGATTAAACTAGTGATTTTCTTCCTGTTAATAATATGATTACAGCATACCTTGTATTCCAGTTGTACAAGCCTCAAAATGTTGATTACAATAGTGTTCTAACTCATGTTACAAAAAGCTTATGGTTTGGCATTGTACTAAAACATTACCGTAGTTATTGAAGGGATATATGTCTGCCATTATTTTCCTTAGCATACTCATGTTACAAAAAGCTTATGGTTTGGCATTGTACTAAAACATTACCGTAGTTATTGAAGAGATATATGTCTGCCATTATTTTCCTTAGCATACTCTCTCTCTCTCTCTCTCCACACACACACACACACACACACACACACACACACACACACACACACACACCAAACTATGCAACAGTGTAAATAGATTAAATAGCTTTGTTTTGATGTATTTACATGACCTTTTCTCCAGGATTGTCACCAATTTGTACTTCATTTATGAGATATATGACAAATCATCCTATTGAGTGATTTTTTTCTTGGTAGAGAATTCACATTTCTAAAAATTGTTGATGCATAAATTTCAAAATTACAATAGAATTTCTACTCTCACTCCTTGTGAGTACATCCTTTATGGGGGAGATGTTCAAAGTAAAAATTTAGCTGTGAAAGGATGATATGAAGTTTAAAAAGATAAAAGGTGGATTGATTATTTATAACTATAATTATATAGAGAAGAGATAAAATTGTTGATTACATTGTACAAAAGAACATTTGGTAAACAGGGTTCAACATTTTTAATGTTAAACAGCCTTTAGAGATGTCATTCACATAAGAATCTTACTCTCCATAATGTTGTTGTTATGAGAATTCTCATCAAATATACAAGAAAGAAGTCAAAAGCAATTTGCTTTTTAAGTAAGTTGTTGACAGTTTACTATATAAAGCTAAATATTGCAGTTGGTATTTGGATCATGTCCCAAAGGACACTGCCTCAACAAAAATGGCACTAAACATTGACATATATTATTTTTGGAATATGCAAAAGAAATTTTCCCATAATTTGGCCTGAAAGATTCACAGATTTTGAATCCTATGATGTTGCATCTAAAGCTGACTGCAATTCTCATAAATAAACCCTCATTGAACACTGCTCTGTGCAATCCTGCTAGAAACTGGCAACATAAGATCCCTACCTTCAAGAAGCATAATTTAATTCAAGAAGTAAAATATATAAATCATAAATCAAGTAAAGATGCAGAATACTTATGCAAAGTGCCTAATGAATGTGATAGGCAAGAAGAGCTTTTTGAGATTCAGTGAAGAGGGAAAGTATTATCATGGGGCAGTCAGGAATGACTCTATAAGAATAGGGAAAAAATTACCTGGGTTTGAGGGAATGTAGTATGCCCATTAAATTAAGGAGCATTTCCAAGAGGATAGTTTGAAGAACACAAAGGAGAGGTTGTGTGTGATGTGCTGGGGAAGGAAGAACAGAAATTAGAATAGTTTGAATGGTAATTGGGTTCATGGTTATGAAAATGTAGGTAGGAATTAAATTGTGGAATCCCTTAAATGTTCTGTGGGAAGGTTTGGGCTTTATTATTCACACACACGAAAAGCCATGTAGAAATCTGTGTTATTGGCAAGAGTTATCTGGTGCTTCAGATAGGGTGGATTGGAGTCAAGAGAGAGCAGAACCTTCAGGAAGACTACAGGGGTAAGAAAGGCATGGGGCCATAAGACCATGAATTGATATGTTGGTGTCAGGAAGGCAGAGCAAAGAGCAGATCTGGGAGATGATGCTGAGGAAGAATTTAGTAAATTAGGGATTGAGTGGCTGTGAGAATCTTATTTCAGGTTGTTTTTAGGATAATTTAGGGCTAGGTGAGTGAAGCAAGGTTGAGGAGCAGAAAGAACCTACTCTGTTCCATTTCTCCAGCCAGTTAGGTAAAGCACTCAGTGTCTCCATGTGATTATATGAAAATCTGTTAATAAAGATAATTTCTAAAGTCCTTTCTAGATCTAAGACTTTAATTCAATGGACACTTACATTATTAAACCTCACAACCTCTATCATCAGGGAGACTTCTAATCCTGAGTAAGAGGAGAGGGAAAGAGCACAGTGACAGACTGTGATGGCATAAATAAAAAAAACCTGCAGAGAGCTCCGGAAGTACTGAGCTTGGTCAGCAGTGGGGAGCAGGTGAAACAACATACATGATCAGGGACCACGTAAGCAAAAGTATGTTGAAAGTTACAAAGCATCACAAAAGTATTGCTATTATCAAATCCAGCAATGTAAAATTTGACTCATTACCCCTGAGTAGGCAGGGGATTATGGATTTTGTTAAGATTCTGAGTCTTCCATGTCACTCATTCTGATACTGTGATTCTGCTGTGCCACTCTTGGAGACCAGGTGTGTCTGGAGAGGAGCTCTCTTAGCATCCATGTTTTGTTGTAGGATTCCTTTCAACTCCCTAGTTGTTATTCTGCGAAGGCAAGGTTAAGAGTCTGACCTGGTGAACATGTGCATTTCCCATTTCAATATATTTTTCTTAAGAAAAGTTGATAGACTTTATGTTTTAGAGAAGGTTTAGGGTTAGAGAAAAATTTGGCAGAAAGTATAGAGAGTTCTCGTGTAACCCCTCATTACCTCCCCGACTCCCCCCGCCGACACAGTTACCCTTTTTATTAACATCTTGCATTAGTGTGGTAAATTTGTTAGAATGAGCCAATAGTGACACATTATTATTAAGTTAAGTCCCTAGTTTATATTAGGGTTTACTCTTTAGGTTTTACATTCTGTAGACTTTGACAAAGGTTTAATGACGTGAATCCACCATTACAGAATGGTACATACAGAAATCGATACATACAGATAAAACAATAAAACGATACATACAGAATAATTTTACTACCTTAAAAATCTCTTGTGCTCCACCTATTTATCCCTCTCTCCTCTGCACTGAGCTTCTGGCAACCACTGATCTTTTTACTGTCTCCATAGCTTCGTCTTTTTGAGAATGTCATATAATTGGAATAGTACAGCATGCAGCCTGTTCAAATTGGCTTTTTTCACTTTGCAATATGCTTTCCTCCATGTTCATTTCTTTTTATCACTGAATAATATTATGTTGTATGGATGGACAATAGTTTGTTTATCTGTTCATCTATTGAGGGACATTTCTGTTGCATTCAAGTTTTGGCAGTTATGAATAAAGCTACTATTTGCATTTGTGTGCAGGTTTTTGTGTGGACATACATTTCAGTTCATTTGGGTAAATACCAAAGAGCACAATTGCTGGATCATATGTTAAGTCTATGTTTGGCTTTGGTGGTTGGCTGGTTCAGGGATCTGAACCCATGACCTGTTACAAGGCAGTGCTCTAACCAACTGAGCTAACCATCCAGCCCTGTCTGGCTTTGTAAGAAACTGCCAAACTGTCTTCCAAAGTGGCTGTGCCATTTAGCATTTCCACCAACAATGAATGACACTTTCTGTTGCTCTACATCCTTACAAGCATTTTTTACTGTCAGTGTTTTGGATTTCAGCTCTTTTTATAGGTGTATGTTGATATGTCATTGTTGTTTGAATTTGAAATGCCCTAATGACATGTAATGTTGAGCATCTTGTCATATGCTTATTTTCCATCTGTATATTTTCTTTGATGAGGTATCTGTTCAAATCTTCTGCCCATTTTAAAAGTTGAATTGTTTGTTTTTTTATTGTAGAGGTTTAAGTGCTCTTTTTATATTTTGAACACTCGTCCTCTATCAAATATGTGTTTTGCTAGATTTTCTCTGGCTTGTCTTTTCATACTCTTAAGAATGTCTTTGCAGTTTAAAAGTTGAATTGTTTGTTTTTTTATTGTAGAGGTTTAAGTGCTCTTTTTATATTTTGAATACTCGTCCTCTATCAAATATGTGTTTTGCTAGATTTTCTCTGGCTTGTCTTTTCATACTCTTAAGAATGTCTTTGCAGAGCAGAAGTTTTTAATTTTAATAAAATTCAGCTTACCAATTTTTTTTATGTACTGTGCTTTTTGTGTTGTATCTAAAAAGTTATTGTCAAGTCCAAAATACCTAGGTTTTCTCTGTTATCTCTCAAGAGTTTTATAGTTTTGTGTTTTACATGTAGGTCTATGATCCACTTTGAATTAACATTTGTGAAGGGTGTAAGGAGAGTGTCTAGATTTTTTTTTTTTTTTTGCATGTGGACATCCTGTTGTTCCAGCATTGTTTGTTAAAATACTATTCTTTGTTAAAATGCCTTTGTCCTTTTATCATACAGTATACTTTTAAATTGCCTTTTGCTATCAGCATCTCACTTGTTCACAGTAGAATAGTGTTCAGAATTAAGAACACCGTGTAATAATAATATTGTAGGAAGAGCACTGGACTTGGGATTTATAAAAGTGGGAGGATGTTAGAGTAGAAAAATTTGTCCTTTACTTCTTGGATGACCTGTAGAAAGCTAATTAGCATCTGAGCATCAATTTCTCATATCTAAAATAGAAAATCTAAAAGGTCTATTAATATTAGGATAAAAATAAATAAAATTAGGATAAAATGTGATAAGATAATTTATACAACAGAGTTCTGTACAGGTGCTACAAAATAGAAATAATTTTTATGTATTCTGCTGTTTCTACTTTAGACTCCAATAGTGTTCTTATTTCCAAAACCTCTTCCCCGCATCACTCCTGACCAAAGTAGAAACATTTAAAAACAAGTTCTTTTTCCTCAGGATCACTGCAGTGAAGTATTTCTTTCATTTTTAATTTTCAATACATAGTTTCTCCCTTTAATAAACATCTGTTAATTGCTTGCCAGTTGTGGGGGGGTTACACCATCCCCTAGAAAATAGAGTTTGGGGCATGAATGAAATTAAATATGCAGTTTTTAAAAAAGAATAAATAAAATACCTAAATAGCATTAGCTTTCAAAATAAATCTGGGCACTCTAAATGATAGACCCTTTTTCAGTAGAAAAGCTTTCTCTCAAACCATTTTCTTTAGGTGTTCAGGAAACACAGTTGTAAGCATCATGGTCTTCTGGGGCAGATTCTTCCACATGTTTTAAGGTTTAGAATTTGAACCACTTTTTAGATTTTGGCACCAACCATTTTTGTTGTTGAAATTTAATATCTTGTGAATATGCATTCAGCCTAGTTTATTTCATCAGATTTCAGCGAGACTCCTGGCCTTGTTACAAATTACTTCAGTGTTTAAAGCCATGAGTTTTTGAGGGTGCTGTTATGTCTTTTTTATCTCCTTTCTTCTCTCACCCAAATACCAGCCTACAAAAATGGGAGAGTACTAATTATTACCATCTCTTTAATTTAAAGTGACTGGAGTAAACTGCAGAGACATAGAAAGGTTTCTGATTTTAAACTTTTATTATACAAATAGAAAACCATGGAATTTCAAAACTACTTTTAGCAAAAATATTAACAAATGTTTTTTAATTAATATGAATATGGAGTGCAAATTGTATCAACATGACAGAGAAATACTCCATGCCCTCATTCATAAGTGAGATCTGAGAGAGAGAGAGAAAGAGAGAGAGAGAGAGAGAGAGAGAGAGAGAAGGAAGGAAGGAAGGAAGGAAGGAAGGAAGGAAGGAAGGAAGGAAGGAAGGAAGGAAGGAAGGAAGGAAGGAAGGAAAGAAAGAAACAACAATCACACAATACACTGAACTTTCGAAAGGAGAGAACAAAACTGAGATTACCAGAAGTGGGAAAGAGAGAAGGGGAGGGGAGAGTAAAAGAGGAACTGGTGAAGGGCCATGAAATATTACATTGTATAATGTTAAATATACTAATTATCCTGATTTGAGCATCACATATTGCCCACAGGTACTGATATTCAATTCTTTACCCCACAGATATTTGCAATCAAGTATGTTACAATAAAAAAAAAAATTTAAGTGACCCTACATTCATACATTGAGGTAGAATATTTGCATAAAATCCCATCTTTAGTCTCTCTACACATTTAAAGTGACAGTAGTTAAACAGCAAAAGCTAGTAAGAGTTTCTCTTTCTCCCTGTTCTGATGTGCGCACACGCAACATGCACATAATGCGCACACACACACAGTTTGTTGTGCTACAAACTGTGGTTAGGTGGGATTACAGGGAATTTTACCAAAGGATAGAAAATTTGGTGTGGTTTTGGGAAGATAATCAGAGATCCACCACTGCATTTTTATTGCAATGGTTTGATTTGAAGGGTGTGGGAAACTGAGGAGGAAGCAAACATGAGCCAGTGTCTAACACCAGCTGCTAGGTAGAAACAGGACTCTCCAGGAGAGTGATCATCCTTGAGCGCCACCATTAACAATGAATTAAAGGCTCATTATTATCTTTAAAAGAAAACTACTGATTATACTGCAACATTGTCTTATTGTTCTTTCTAAATATATATTTCAGCTACATCTTGGTTAAGTAGACTGTAGGGGATATCTGAGCAACTATATTTATAATATTGTTTCTTTGGGAAGATACTTCTGATTTCCAAACAATGGCCATAATCAGGAGTTTGGGGAACACAGTCCATTTGTAAATTGAGGGATAGCATATGTACGTGGATATGCCTGTACATGCGTGCGTGTGTCTCTGGCTTTGTGTCCTTATGAAAGATGGCAGCGGCAGGTTCATAATAAAGGAAGTTCTTTTCATGATAGCCAGAAGGACCTTGTGGAAGTTCAGAGGACCACCTCAAGCTAATTCAAGCCAAGACAATTTTTTGTTACCATCGTTGAATGCAGGAAAATAACAACGTAAATGTCAAGATACTTGGCCTGGAACCAAGAATAAACAAAGCAAGCGATACATTCAAAGTAATTTTCAAATACATAAGTTCTCCAAAATTTGCTTTTGAAAGATGTTAGATCTAGTGTACATTTCGGCAAGCAATGACATTAGACAGATCTATTAAAAAACACATTTCTAAGATACACTATGATCTGAAAATTTGCTTTTGAAAGATGTTAGATCTAGTGTACATTTCGGCAAGCAATGACATTAGACAAATCTATTAAAAAACACATTTCTAAGATACACTATGATCTAGTTTCCAGTTACATATTCAGTACATACATTTGATTTTAAGAACTAAAGAGAACCCCCCAAAACTGTTATTTCAGAATAACAGTGATCTCATTATACACTTTTCATGGTGTTTTAATTAGAGTTAGTTATATAAGTACTAATAGAACCTCATGTTCAGTGTTTGATTGGGATAATAACTACTTTGTTCGGGTTGTACTTTTTCTTTTAGCGAGGTGTGGGTGGTCTGAATAGAACTAAAATCCCACCATTGTTTCTCCTGTCATTAATTCTATCAGCAGTGCCTCTGATTTCTTTAGACTGTGAAAAAATAACTAGTGATTAAGAATTACTATAATGCTTTTAAAACATTTTTAATAGTGACTACTTGCACAAAAGAATCTATGTATGAATATAGAATTTTATAATCTACACAATATAAAATTTCCAAAAGGGTTGAAGACCTGGCTATTATACAAAATCTTTATAATACTGATCATTACATACATTCCCTTTTACCCTTTTAAGAGTAAATACATATATTAGCTTTATAATTACATATTCCTTTCATATTTTAAAAGTTTCGACGTTTAAAAGGAGAAAGAAAAGCTCCCAAATTTTAGAGAAGCCGAATTAATATACTGAAATTCGAGCTTCGTTTTTTTTCAATCATTCATTTTATTCATATTAAAACAAAGATTGTATCCCATTGTGACAGATAATATTCACATGCAATTTGATTAGACATTTAAACACTTGTTTAAAAAATTTCAGTTGACAATGATTACTTGTCTGGCTATGACATGGGCTACTGCTAAGGCCTGGAATCCTCACAGCACCAATTGTCTAGCTCTTAATCCTGTTCATGACACCCATTGTAAAGCTAGGCGACTATGGTGTTTGTCATGGTTCTTTTACCTGCCGGTAATCCTGCACCGACTGGGCCGATTGTCGAGCTAGGGCTGGGTCTGGAGCTCCCAGACCCCCTAAGCCCATTCACAGACTGGGTCACAAACCCTTCACATGCCAGGCTGGGTCCCCAGGCCCCTCCATGCCAGGCTGGGTCACCACACCCCTTCATGCAGGTCTGTAAGCTAGGTAACCGGCCACACCGTCCTTGGAAGCTGCAGGTCTGAAAAAACATGGCCACGCAGGGCAGGCACTTGAGTCAGTAAAACACCAGCGAAAGCGGCGCTACCATGAAGGTGCACTTACTCCACCCCCATACACAAATGTTTACTGAATGACCCTGAACTGGCTCCAAGGTGAGGCGAGCCTGACCAAAGTGTTCCATTTTCCCAACATTACTTTATAAGGCTAACTAAGCTGAGATCTAGTCTGTTACTATCAAAATAGAAATCTATGTATGTACAACTGTTTGGACTTTATAAAAATATGTCTTTCAAGTTTTAGGTTTCTTTCCATTTAAAGTGAGAAAAAATGATTGTTGTCATATTTTCAAGTCAAGACACCTCACCTGTTTGAGGGTGAGTTGTAATTTGATGGTGCATTTAACAGTTATGACTAATAATAATAACAATCCTTGTCGCAGAGGAGTATTCACTGTGTTTTAGGCACTATGCTGTACATTTTTCAGATTGGTTTTATTATTTCCTTTATAAAGTAAAGAAAATTAAGGCTTAGAAAAAGTTAATCTGTGGCAGAAATGAGATTTGAATCTGCTTTGCTTTCCATAAAACCATTGCTCTTTCTACTAAACAATGCTGTATACATTCGACCCAAATTATCATTAGTTTTCTCAGAAGTCACCAATAAATTTAGGTTGCTTTTGGTATTAATGTAGCCAAAGATTGTATAGGTTCAATTTTCCAATTTTCACAGTTATGTCTTAATGCTGATGGTTGCAAAAGTGCATCCGCAAGGTACCAAATCTATCCCTATGTCTGAAAAAAAAAGATACGCCCTATTGTCCTGAATCTATAACCTTTCTTGTCCTAAAATATTGCCTATCCCTTCATGTTTCCATAAATCTTAGATGTAATTAAAAGGGGAGGGGCATTTGTCTGTTAAGTCTCATATATTATAGTTAAAAGAGTTTTCTACATAAATAACAGTGTAGTATAGAAGAGGAATCACTACACTGGGAATTTAGAAATGTAGGCTTAAGACCCAAAGAGCCACTGGTCAAGTTATCCTAGAACAAGTCATTTAACTTGCATGACATTGATTATTTTAGTCAATTAAGTAAGAAAAGATAAACTGGTGGATCTCTAAAATGATAGAAATATTACTTGAGGAAGTATTTAGAACTAATATGAATTGACTTCTGATTTCTTTTAAAAATGCATTTCAGGGAAATGATTATTTCAATGAGGGCAGAAAAATAATATCTGTCATGAAACCACGTTAAACATTTTAGCATTTATTTCTCTCTTCTTTATCTTCTATTTTATCTCTCATCGATATAATATATTTTAGCATTTTTGTGTGCATAACTATCTCGCAGATTTAATATGATCCAAAGAGAATTAAGAGAAAGGATCATGCTTAATATCTTCTTTGTATCCACTGAAACACCTAACACCTCATTTTGCTACATAATGAAACTGATATACTTGATTGCTGTATTGATCATACGAGTATGTTTAATAGATCAAATTCTCAGGAATCATTTTGCACATGACAATAGGCAGATTATTAATACCAACATTTTCTTTTCATAATAAGAAAGTAGATCTTTGTAGCACACAAAAAATTATGGAGCAGGTAAGACATAATGAAATGATACACATGGAAAGGACCGAGAGCCAATAGGCATGATTCTGTAAGGCACATATTTATTACCATATCCCATCTCCAGTGGGATTCTTTGTTCCAATTAAATCTTACGTGAGCTACTCTAGTTGAGGAAGAAAGAACCCAAATGTGCCCACTCCCCGCTTCCTCCATGCTCACCTCAAGGGCTTTCCTTTATGGTTTACCAACCATTACTCTTGGTTATGCTGTTTATCCAGTCCGCTTACTAAGGGCACAAGACTACAAAATTTTCAACTGATGAAAAACAAAATGGTCTGTGAATTTTTAACCATATTCAGATGATGTCAACTTGGAAACTTGTAAGGACAATAAAGGATGAAATGGAAAGTACTCACCCCATAGTCTATACTTTGAACTAAATATAATATAGAATTTAATATATAATTGATGTAATAATAAAAATGCCAACAAACCTTTGCATATGGTGGGGTTCTAGTATTTCCCTGACAAGTTTATCAGACAAGTTTCAGTGAGAAAAACCAGAAGGCAACCTAGGTATTCAAAGAAGGAATAGTTTTAATAGACAGAATTAGAAGTTTGTATGTACATTGAAATTGATGGAGATATAAAGGCCAAGGAAGCTTTGGCTAAGTTTCATGGAATCAAGAACTACTAGAATGAAAGAAAACCTTCAGTGATAGTACCAGCTGCCTGCAACTCTCAACAGGCAATTTCCAGGAGCTCTCTGAGAAATTTCATGAATCTCCTGCCATCTGCCTACCTGCCTGCCTGCAACCACTACTGAAGAATACTGATTTGCTTCCTCTTCTGCCTTCCAAATGCTGCATGATGACTGATAGAAGTTGTGTAGTCTTATCTGTGCTTTGAAAAAAATATTTGATGACTACTTTTCCAGAAAAACTTCCTTGTTGCTTCATGATGTTTTCCCCGATCTTAAAAGAACTGGGCTCTGCCTTGTGCCACAATGGGTGGTTGCAGTGGTGAAGGAATAGCCCATACCAGGTTTTATGCCAGGTGTTCAATTTATAATACATTCCTCTGACAAGCAGAGGTTAGGAAATCAAAGATATTGCCTATAATAATGTTTTTATGAAATAATGATCACATGCTGGGCATATAATAGACTTGATGCATATTGTTGGTCTTCACAACAGCATATGTAAGAATCATTGGAGCTGGTAGTTTTACCCAGAGTTTTCTTGCATCAAAGCCTTCTCTCTTCGGCTGACCCTGTGGCTCACTTGGGAGAGTGCGGTGCTGGGAGTGCCGAGGCCACGGGTTCGGACCCTGTGTAGGGATGGCCAGTGTGCTCACTGGCTGAGCGCAGTGCGGGTGACACCAAACCAAGGATTACGATCCCCTTACCGGTCACACACACACAAAAGCCTTCTTTCTTCTTTTACTCTACGATACTCGCCAATGGTATTTATGGAAGATCTAATATTTTCCCCAGATGCTCTATATGCACTTTTTCTGATCTGTCAGATCACTCATCCAAGTAGATGTTTTCCCCATTATGCAGGTAAAGGCTCTGAAGCTCAGAAAATTAAATCTTTTCTCCAGAGTTACCAGAGATAGTAAATGGCAAAAATTGATTAAGCAATAAAACCTGGTTGCAGACATTCTGAGTTTTATTTTTAACCAAATTCGTGATGACTTTTGTAGTAGCTTCACAGACAGGAGTAGAATAAAAAGAAATTTTTTAAAAGGTGAGTGTGAATAAAATGACTCTATCTTGAGTCAGTAAAGAATAGTAGAATATATTTTATCTCACAAAAAATAGATATTTAATACTTTGCAACTACTTCAATCTAGACTGTAAGATTCATGCCTATGGCTTGGGTGACATTTTGTTTCTTGCTTTTTCTCTGATTCTTGTTTTAATCTTATTTTTCTTATTTGTGAGTTAGAAACTGGTGCCACTTCTTCAAAATACTTATCTAGGATTACTACTAATTCCATTATACCTATTAACTCAGCAAATACTTAGTGCCTGCCATATGCAGAACTATCCCAGGCACTAAGAATGCAATGCTCAAAATATAAATATCAGCCCTACCTTTGCAGACTCTATCTTCCATTGGGAGGAAACAGAGAATAGGCAAAAGACCAAATAAATATGTAATTACAAATTTCAAAATTGTCTTAAAGAAAATAAACATGATTTTTTTCTTTTAAGGTGACCAAATTGATTTGGTGGAATAACTTGGTCTGAGATTGAGAATTAGGCAAGGGCCTAGAGGCCATAGAGAGAGGGTTAGATGTTATTTTCAGTGCTTTTAAAATCTGATTATAAGCAGAGGGTACCATAATTTTATGTCTGTCTATCTATTAATCTAGCTATCAGTCATCATGTATCTATATATCTCTGACTGCTATGTGGAGAAAGGATTGTAGAGGTAATGGAAGAAATGGAAAGATAGAGACAATGTGTTATTTTAATAATATAGATGTATCAGGCTGGATTCTCCAGAGAAACAGAACAATACGAGAGTTCTTCAAGAAGTTCATGGAAAGATGCAATTAAAGATAATACAAATATTTCCATGAAATTCTCAAAGCACTATACCTATCTATAGATAGATACATAAATAAAGAGATTATTTTAAGGAATTGGCTCATGTAATTGTGGAGGCTGGCAAGTCTGAAACCCACAGAGTAGGCAGTCTGGAAACTCATGGAAGAGTTGATGTTGCAGCGATGATGTAAACAGAATGAGTCTGCTGTCTAAGAGGGATTCTGTTGCTCTCAGCTCAAATAATACGATTGATAAGGTAAGATTACTTTTGTTAAGAGCTTTAAGTGACTAAATAGTCTAGGGAAGAAATTCTGTTTGTATCTGTCTGGTTATATTTGGCTAATCCTAATGGAGACTAAAAATTCACTTTGTCTTCTCTTTCTTATCCAGAAATAATTACATGCAAATAGTAATCAGCTCTTTATGCAATAATTTGAAATGGGGGGAAACATGGCCAAATATTTTTGGAAGGAATAGCCTTCAAATGTGCCAGTTAAAATGTCTCCAATTTTTTTTTGGTTGCTAATCATAGTAGGTCTCATTTTCTAATCAAAGCTTACATGTGCCACTCCAGGGAATTTGGAAGATATGCTAACTCAATCTAATTTTACACAATGTCATTCAAAAGCCAATAAAATGTAGCCTTGTCAGATACAAAAGTTTTGGAGGTAAGAAAATAATATATGCACCACATGTGAACCTCTCTGCAGGTTGTTACACACTCCTCTTGTTTCCAATCTTCTCTCCTTTTCTTAACTATGAAATTAAATAGTTTTGGAAAAGTAAAGGATAGGCATTTTCTCAAAGCTGACTCATAGTGCCAGTTTTTCTTTCTGAAATAGAATATCAAATGGATGAATGAAAAATTATTCTGGACATTAAGAATTAGGAAGCAAAAACATAGTAAAATATTATCCTGAATTAATTTCTGGAAGTTGATGTATATCTTTGTTTCACTTTATTTCAGAAAATGTTTGCCTTTCTCTGTTATATATTTATTACTATAAGTTACAATTGAAAGGCTTGATAATTCATAAAGTTAGATTTCCCAAACTTAAATTATTAATTTTGCATACAATTTAGATTAGGTTTACACAAATNTTAGATTTCCCAAACTTAAATTATTAATTTTGCATACAATTTAGATTAGGTTTACACAAATTTTATTTATTTAGGCTCGTTAGTGTTACATTATATTTGTCAATTTTTCTAGATAAATTAAACTTTCTCTAATTAAGTAAATAAAAAGTTGTATTATTATCATTTTACTTATTTACTTTATAAAATTTTAGTAATTCTTATGTATAAGGCATAAGCTAAGTGTGTTAGTTTCTTTAGGCTGTCATAAGAAATTACCATCAATTTTGCTGCTCAACACACAGAACTCTATTCTCTCACAGTTCTGAAGGCCAGAAGTCTGAAATCAAGGTGTCAGCAGGGCCACACTCTCTTCAGAGGCTTTGAGGCAGAATTCTTTCCTTGTGGCTGCCAGCATTCCCTTGCTGTGGCCACAGCACTCCAACCTCTACTTTAGTCTTCACATCGCCTTCCTCTCTTCTTTGTGTCATCTGTGTAATCTTTCTCCCCCTCTCTTTCATCAGGAGATTTGTAGTTGAATTTAGGGCCATATAATACAGGATAATCTCTTTGTATCAGAATTCTTAATTTAATCACATCTGCAAAGATACTTTTTCCAAATAAGGTAACATTTACCAGTCCCAGAGATTAGAATGTGGACATATCTTTGGGGTTATCATTCAGCCCACTACACCAAATAATGTAAGGGATTTGAATGTGGATTAGACGATAGTTTTATTTTCATAGATATGCCAGTATATTGTTTTAGTTGCAATCCCATCATTGTATAATATGATGTGGGAATCTAGGGCTGGGACTTTACAAGCTCCATTTCTGATTTTCCAGGTGACTCCATGTTAGACTCTCTAA
>NW_007732075.1:46091-47865 GCF_000696425.1 Galeopterus variegatus | reverse complement strand
GGCTGGGACTTTACAAGCTCCATTTCTGATTTTCCAGGTGACTCCATGTTAGACTCTCTAATAGGAAGCCATGAAGGAAAACTGGAAGCCTGAGGGAGGAAAAAGAGATGCCTCTCCTTCCTGCTGTTGTAACCTCTGTGATAGTTTAGTGTTTTCTCGGTCCCTTATAATCTAAAACAGATATAAGATATCTTCAAAACTAAGGAGGAAAAAACAGCGTTACAGAGAGACAAAGGAGTGAGATGTTTTTGTTCTCAAGCTAGGATGGGAATGAGGTGGGCATCGTGGGGGAGGTGTGACTTTGGTCTTTTAGAGATGGGAATGGGAGAATGGAAGGGCCTTTCTCAACAAAACCTTCCTAAAAGGTATCACAGTTTTTATGTTTCTGAAAACCTACTAAATAATATCTAACATTCTCTTATCAGTTAAAGATCATCAGAACTATGCATTCTCTTGCAATACAATAAAGCCCTCAAAGTCTAATAATCATTTGCTCCGTGACTATATAACTCTAGTCTGCTGCTGGAAACTAGAAACATGAGTGACTAGTTAAATGTTTTGTTGTTTCCCTTTTTCATTCCTATGTTTTTTATTGGTTCATTCCTATGTTTTTATTGACAATACTGATGTCATTGTGTCTAGCTACTAGAATCTGCTAGAAGTTGCCTCAGTGACTGGGTGTTATTCCACCTCTCTTAAGGACTTTTGGGCTTTGTGACAGTTATTTGCCCTTCCAAATGCTGTTTTGGCTTCTTTTAGTTTGATTACTATGTCCCAGAAGCATGACCTCAGAGTACATAGGGATGTAATTATGCATAAATAAACTCTTTCCTATCTCAGCTCTCTTTCTGGTACAGGAGAATGCAATTTTAATGTAGCTCAGGGGTATTCATCTTAGAATGATAATGAGAAAAAAGTTTGCTGAGAGACTTTTGACACCTTAATATTTTAGACTTACTAGGTCTATATCTCAGGTTCTCTAAAATGAACCCACATTATAAGATCATAAATAAGAGAACTGACAAGAAACATTAGCTGTTTGCCACTGATTGAAAAGCAATGTGTTAACATAAGTGAATTTTGTCAGTAAGGTTGACTGAATTTGAGACTTGAGCCTAACTATACTCGTATGTCCCCCGTCCTCCATATAACATATGTGGTTTATTGTGTCCGCATAATCTCTCTTCAGATATAGTAAATTATATCATTTATGAACTCTTGATCAAAACAGATTTGGAGCTTGAAGGTCAAGGCAGCAAACTGCATCCTAAATTCCTATTTATTTATGATGTATGGTACATTTAGCAGTACACTTTGTGCTGCTGCAATTAAAGATCTGTCAAGATTTTTAACATACACTGTTATTTCAAGATTTGATAACATGGTCATTTATCCTTACTCTATCCTGAATGATGCAATTCAAGTCCTCAGCTGTTGGGAGGGTATCTTCAAGTTCTTTTTATAAGATGATAAGACATTTATTTGCTTTCTTTACTATTAAAATACTGAACAATAAAATTTAGGAGAAGCTAGTTTTCAGCAGTCTCACAAACAACACGTATATACAGGCAACATATTTTGCAGCTAAAAATACATGATTTCTATGAATGGTAGTTATTTTAGATTTCAGTTTTATTACTAAAATTCATTTTAAAAGAAAAGGTTAGAAAAAATTTTTTAAATAATTATTTTTAAAATGCCTGGCTTCTGCTTATTATTGGTCTGTTTGGGTTTTGTATTTCTTCTTGGATCAGTCTTGGTAGTTTGTATGTGT
>NW_007732075.1:30260-45211 GCF_000696425.1 Galeopterus variegatus | reverse complement strand
CTTGTTTTTCTAGTTCTTTGAGGTGTAGCATTAGGTTGTTTATTTGAAATCTTTCTATTCTATTGATGTAAGTGTTTATTGAAATAAATCCTGTTTAGTACTGCTTCTGCAGTATCACACAGGTTTTGATATGATATGTCTTTATTTTCATTAGTTTCAAGGAATGTTTTAATTTTCTGTTTCATTTCTTCTTGGACCTATAGGTCATTCAGGAGCATGTTGTTTAATTTCCATGTGTTTGTATAGTTTCCAGAGTTTTGCTTGTTATTGATTTCTATTTTTTTTAATTTACTGTAGTCCAAAAAGATACTTGAAATTATTTTAATTTTTAAAAATGTGCTGAGACTTGATTTGTGACCTAACATGTGGTATATCCTGGAGAATGTTCCATGTGCTGATGAGAAGAAAGTAGCTGTTGTATAGCTGTTGGGTGAAATGTTCTATGGGTGTCTGCCAAGTCTAATTGGTGGAAAGTGTAGTTTAAATCTTACATTTCTTTGCTGATTTGTTGCCTAGATGATCTGTCCAATGTTGAGAGAGCGGTGTCGAAGTGCCTAACTATTATTGTATTGATGTCTATATCTTTCTTCAGGTCTAATGCTATTTGCTTTATTTATCTGGGCTCAACAATGTTGGGTGCATATATATTTATGGTTGTTATATCCTCTTGCTGCATAGATCCCTTTATCATTATGTAATGACCTTCTTTGTCTCTTCATTTTGTTTGGTTTAAAGTCTATTTTATCTTAGAATAGCCACTCCTTCTCATTTTGGTTTCCATTTGTGTGGCATATCTTTTTCCATCCCTTCACAGATCCTCCTGCCCTTATTTCTACACATTTATAATTAGTTTTGATTGGTGCAGTAATTTCTGCCTTCTGCTTTGAAAACATAGTCCCAAGGCCTATCTTAAAACAAATCAAACATTCTCCCTTCAACTTTTCTGCACGCTCACACTCTCTTCCATTAATTGACATAATTTCCCAAAGGTCTGTTTACTTGCTGTCTTTTGTTCTGCATCACCCATTTATTTATTAAGCCTGTAACATTAGCTCCTCTGCCCCATGCAACATTTAAATTCTGTTATTTTCTCTTTATCACAAATGACTGCTGCTCAGAAAGCACAATCTTCTGGTTTTTTAATCTATTTATTTGAACCTCTCTATAGGTGTTGATCATTTCTCTTTTGGAAATTATCTGTTATCATTCTCAGTAAAGTGTACACATTTTGGTTGTCTCTGTTTCCTTATTTTGTCTTCAACTGCTTACTTTTAACTTAGCAAATTTTCCTTCAATTTACCAATTGCATTTTCTTTAAATTAAGAAATAGTTATCCCAAAGTATACATCCCAAAGATTGGACTTATATTTCAATTTTGCTTATGATAAATTATTCCAGAAAGTTATATATAAAGGCTCTTGATAAAATCTTAGTTAGCAATGTTTCTTTTTTTCTTCTATAGAATGTGGAGACATTGAACAGAGATTATGAAGCACATACGTGAAGGTCACATCTTTTATCTTTTTTTCCTTACTCTTAGAGCAATTCTGTTATTATGCTTGAAAAACACATTCTGTTTCAACCCTATAATGTCACATTAAAAAAGACACAAATTTTAAGTGTTTAGGGTGGGTGGACAAATGCTTAATATCGGTGATAAACTGCCTTTTTTTGTTAGAAAACATCTTCAGGCAACTATCTGTGACTAACTTGATTTTGAAAGGGAACTATTATCATGCAGTAAGGAGGAAAATTTGTTTGCTGTTTCTTATTGATGAAGCTGTGAATATAGTTAAGTTTGGGGTTTGCTATACTCTGGCAGAAGGTTTATTTTGTTGTTTACTTTGCAAGCTTGTTTTTCTGTCAGCCATGAGTTTCAAATTTAGTACTTGTGGATTATTGTTTTTTCATAAGTCCCAAGACAGAAAAAATATTGAAATTAAAACCCTTTTAACAAAGCACTTTTCTGAATGCTCTACTACTCAAGTGCTGTGTGACTTTGGGCAAGCTAATCTCTCTGTGCCCACTTTCTTTCTATACAAAAAGAATATATACACATACACATTTATGAATTTATACATATATATATCTGTTTGTATACATGTACATATATCACATATATATCACATGTATTTACATATAATTCTATACAAAAAGAATATATACACATACACATTTATGAATTTATACATATATATATCTGTTCATATACATGTACATATATCACATATATATCACATGTATTTACATATACAAATGCACATATACATGTACATGCATATATCTTAAATATGTATAGACAAATGATAAACATTAAAATAGCAAGAATGAAAAAGAAATGGTTCCAAAATAATTTTTTTTGAGCTGATGCTTTTTGTGTTAATAAAACCACAGGAGGGGAACCCTGGTATGGTTTGTCCTCAAATTTTTATGTACTCACAGTTGCTCAATAGTAGCAATAACGGTTGTTATCACTGTACCTCATTTCCATTTGGAAAGTGACAAACAATTTTCAAACTCCATTAGAAAAAGTAAAGCAAAGTTTGCCTGGCTGTATGGTGGTGGGTGGAGAGATTCAATGAAATCTTTTTTTAAGAAAATGTAGCATGTCATAATTTTACCAGATTAAGAATGAGTAGATGTCATTAAAAATGTTCTGTAATAAATGTATCTAAATAATAATTATTTGATTACTTTAATGGTTAAAAAATCATTATCCTTGCTCTTTCCTTGCCACGTATTTGCCTTGCCTTTGGGGTCAACTATTCAGTAGTCTTTATTATTTTTAATGGGTGCATGAGAGATTAATATGGTGTAGCTAATTATTAACTGCAAGTATCCAACATGCTTTGTTCTTATAAGTTTTTTTTTTTAATTTTGAAATAAGTAATCTGAATCTGTAGTGAACACTGATTTTTAAGGAATTAAACATCGGAGAATTTGGCTAAAAATTAAAGCCTAAATAAAATCGAATATGTGCTTGTTTACAATTTACATCCTCTTACATTTATTTCTCAAATTGGTGGGAAAAATATTTTAAAAAATTATTTCCATTTAGTTTTAATTGGATTTTTATGAGTGTTTCTAAAATAATACAAAAAAACTAAATCTATATTATTATTATAGCTCAATTTTAAGCTAGTAGCCATTAGTACTAGCAGTCATTGATCATTGGCCATAAAAATTTTTTTTTGGAAAAAATATTGATATCTTAAATAATTATGTGAAGATATAGAACACAAAGGATTATCAAGTGTAATTAATTATGGAAAATAAAACAATATAAAATTATATAATAGACTTCGATGTTTATTCAAATCTTTATCAGCCTATCACTTTTTAGTGTCATTGTAGACAAATGATTGCCAACATCTCTAAATTATCTTTTTCTGAGGAAGGGAAGATAAATACAAAATGTTTAGAAATGCAGTTTCCATTTTGTGGTCTTTGTGAGCAAGTAAAAGTAGTAGAAGTCTTTAACTCCAGGTTTTGTTTCATTTTATTATAAGTATATTAGCCAAATATGCAGAGTACAGTAGCTCTGAAACTATTCAGTCTCTCCCATTTAAATTAACTCAAAATTCAAATATCCTTTTGAAACTGAGACCACATTTGTAATTCTTTTGTATCTCACGTAATGGTGCTTAATAAATAATCAATGAGCTCTCAAGGTAATTACCTTTTCTTGGTTTCTATCAACTTCTACTTTAAAATTTTTTCTAAATTTTCTTAAATATGATCAGAATAGTATGGTTGCTACCACTTTCTTTCTTCTATTTCTATCAAAATGTAGACTCTTTTGGATATGTCTTCTCTATGTTACAAATATCCAAATTCTATAATCTAATCATCACATATGACTTAATCATATTAATGTATTTTATAAAATTAAAGAATCATCTCATAGATTACCCAACATTTACATAATTTAGAATGACAGCAAATTCTACTGCTAGAGGTCTTGGCTTTTATATGGCTCAGAATTCACTGAGTGATGTGTTTTCAGCCTATTGGATTAATATGTCTGCCAGAGCATTCATTAAGCATGGATCAAAACATCAAAGTGACTTGTATCAAGAAGTACTGTCTACAGATATACCATCCTGAATGTGCCCAGTCTTAACTGATCTTGGAAGCTAAGCAGGGTCAGGCCTCGTTAGTACTTGGATAGGAGACTGTGTGGGAAAACTGGGTGCTATAAACTTTAAACAAACAAAAAAAAGATGTCTAGTGCAAAGAATCCATTACTTTTCTTCCTTTCTGTTTAGGGCCACAGTTCCAAAGGGTCCAGTTAAGAATTACATGTATTATTTTTGCATATATTAAATATCGGACTTCAAGAAGGAAAGTGAATATAGATTAATAGAACTGAGCCCACTGAATAAAGTCAATTACTTCAAAAACTAGTTTGTATTCCAGATAATGGCACATATCTTGCATAAGAGTTAAGTCAACATCCATGAAACAGTTATTAATAAAAAATATACAAATTTTAATTCTTTTATTTAAGTATAATTTAATTGATTAATAGCAGATTGGGCCATTGCTTAAATAAACAGTGACTATAGAGTATAGAGCACATAGTAAAGTGGAAACTTAGCAATTATTCAACGAATTTAGATTCAAGAAACAGGAAAACTAGGGATTTAGAATATAAAATTTAGGATGAATTGTTGGGATTCACTCTACCTTAATTAGCAAAACCAAATAATTATAACTTTCTTCCTTCATTTTGATAACTTCATTTATACATTCATTGATTTCTTCAACAAACCTATGCATTTTTACCAAGAAAATGGGCTAAACAATTTTAAATGAAGCAGGGTTTATAAACAAGAGTCTAAGTAATGACAGAACTCTTTTGGGTCCCCAAACAACCCCAGACCCACTGTCCACTGAGTAGTACTTCAAGCCACAACCACAAGTCCGTTAGAGTTGGAACTCAGGATGATACCTATTTGCCTTGCTAGTTTTTAGGAGTAAAATTTTGACTATATAGTGCCTGGAGGCTAAACTTCCTTTTATCTGAAACAAGCAGAATGACTAGATGTTCAGATGGCCGAAAAAGCAGTTTATTTGCTTATTATTTTTGTCAGTCACTCAGGAAACAGCTTCTTCTTTGTCTCCAAAGTGGGGACAGATCTTCAGGGTGACAGAGGGGTGTGTGTGTATTTCTCCTCACTGCAAAGCAGCAGGGAAGTCTAAGGTGACTGGAGGTGCTCAGATGACCCTGCTGGCTGGTTGTGAGAGGCAGGCAGTGGGAGCAGTTGGAGGCTGCACTCAGAGTGCCCCTGACTCCAGCCTCGGTAGGGAAGAGACCAGGCCGGTCCCAGAATGCAGCAGCCCAGTGGCTTGTAGCCATGTGCTTCCCCCAGCCAGTCCACTGAGAGTCCTCATCAAGAATTCCTGAGTTTATTTCCCTTTTGGCCTCAAGTTCATCCATGGGAGCTTGGAGGTGCAAGATCCTGGCCTGAATCTACCCTTGGACCAATGGAGTGTGAGCGAGAGTGCCAGGGGAGGCAGTCAACGGTGACAGCAGCAGCTGGGAGACTGGCTGTGTGGCTGTGAGGGGCGGGCAGGACCTGACCACAGAGAGGCGACGCTAAGGAGTGATGGGGTAGGGGGTACATGGCAGGATCTGTGGAAAAAGGGATTCTGGGGCCAGCAGGGCCTCACCTGGCATAAGGCCAGGTGTCACTGGGACCCGTGCTGTCACAAAAATGCCATTTAGCCCACACAAAAGCTCTGCATGGAGTTATGGCTGCATTAGGGTACTGAGGCTGAGCAGATGTCAGGGTCAACCCCAAGGCCAGAGTACTCATCCAGGGGTGACACTCTGCAGGGTCCCAAGTGGACTGGGCTGCTATGCTCAGTGCATGACCCCTCATGCAGGTTGGAGCAGGGCCACATCAGATCAGAAAGCTGGACATTCAAATTTGCTCCTACTGGGACACTCTCCCTGCTCCTGGTCTCTTAACTGGTGTCCATGGAACAGTGGGCACTGGGTAACTCCATCCAGCTGGAGCCCTTGAGACCCCAGCCCAGCCCCCTCCACCATCTGATGGACCCCCAGTCACTTCTCTCAAGTCCTCTCCCCAGTCCTCACCAGCAGACTTGTTCCCTGCAGTCAAGTCCCCATCCCCACACAGTGTCTTCCTGTGCTTCAGGATTTGGCTCTAATGGATTTTCCTAGACACCCCCTGGCAGGCCCTTGACTCCAGCCTCTCTGTGCCGGTTGCAACTGTGCTGTGCTCCTCCTGAGTGCCTATGCTCTCCCAGCCCCACCAGTCTTTGCCCAATGTTTCTTCATTTCTCTGGATCTGGCTCTAACTCCATGACATGCACCTGTCCTCACCAGAGGGGAGTCTTCCCACACCATATTTTCCCAGCCCAGCTCCACCAGAGTACTCAGCCAAGCATCTTGCTGAATGTCCACTCTCCATCCTTCTACCTTGGCCACAGACCTGCTGTCCCCAGAGCCGTCATATTGATGATTATGGTCATCTGGTCTCTTGGCCACACACAACCAGAGACCTCCTAGCACAGGAACACATCCTGAGAAGCCAGGGAATCAGCCTGGGGTCTGGCTGTGATGGGAAGCCTCTGGTTTGGAAAAAAGAAATGCTCAGATTTCAGACAGCCACTGCCATCGGGGTCTGGGGGCTGTCAGAAACAGTTAAGTCTGAAGGGATTTCTGTTGGTCACCTGTCTGCCCTGGCTTCTCTCCCACTACCCTGCTGGGCTCCCTGTGGAAGGGAACTGGGAGATAGTGGCTGACCTGTATTCTGGACTTCATTCAGCCACCAAACTGCAGCAAGACCCTGGGCATGCCACTTTCTCCTCCAGGCCATAGCTCCTGCCTTAGTAAAATAAGCTGTTCATTCAAGATGAGGTCACTTGGCTCAATTTAGTGACCGGGGGGGACTCTGGAGCGGTTTGGTGTCTCTGCGTGACTGGCATTGGCCTGAGCACAGGGTGAGGCATCCCTTACCTCCTCTGAGAAGCCTCTCCCAGTGGCCTCCCTGTCTCCAAGCTCCACCTCATCCCACATAGAGGACTTGAGATTTTTCTGGGTCTCCCTCTGCTGCCGAACTGGACCCAGCCCATTGCACCTGCCTCCCTCACCTGGCCTGGAGACTTGTGGCCACAGCCCCTGCCAGCTGGAATCCCGGCTGTGCCACAGGGTGTGGCTCAGCCTCTCTGGCTCTTCTGCTCTCTTCTGAAAAAGCAGTTTATTTTAACTGAAACATTCATCAACAATCTTTTGACAGAGAGCAAAGGACTTTTCTTTGAGTATTGCTCTGAGAATTGAAATTCTAGGTATACTTTCTTGTTTAAATCGCATAAATGATGCATCTTTGGAGATTTCCAGTTTCAATTTCCTCACCTTGGAGCAAGAAATAGGTACTTACAAAACAATGTGAATGCAGATGTTTTTCTACATTGTCACTATACTCTCCCCTCCCTTTGCTAATAATCTTTTCAGTTATCTCTCCACATATAACTCAACAATACTTTCATTTTATCAATTAATCTGTGTGAGTCTTTCCAAAGAATTCAAGTTCATTTTCATAAGAATAACTATTTTTTTATACTTAATATATCATTATTTTCCTAATGTTAATTAAATCATTAAATTTTGTATGTAATTATATATGTCACTGGTGGAAGCTAGTTTAGAAACAAAACAAGATCTCTTGGTAAATGTAAATTCTTGGAGGAACCTGTTGAGTGTATGTGGGTGTCACCCATTAGGTGTAAGTTAGGGAGAAGGGAAAAAATGCAGACTTACATAAGGCATCTTAGATCCATTGCATGTGAATCTATTAAGCAGCTTTAAAAGTGTCTCAGGTTAGTCTTATGCACATTAAATTTGATAACCACTCCTAGAATATTATAGAGCACTTGCTAACATTTAATATGAGGAGGGAAAAGTGCTCTGCAGTAGAGCAGAAATCTAGATGATAATTCTAAAAGAATCCTATTGAAATATACTCTCCCTTCCCATTACCAGTGTAGTGGATATTTGCTGTGTTGCTGTTTTTAAATTTTATTCTGAGTGCCTGATATTGGGACCTGTTTCCTATATGGGGGGAGACCCCTGTGAGCTTAGTGGGAAGGAGGGCTTATTTCTTCCCACAGAAGGTGAACAGGTCCAAATATTTTGTACCTGAGCTAGGGTACAGGCATGTGACCTAAGCTCAGCTAATTGGATGACCCTCCTAGGACTTTAAATATGAGATAGTGAAGCAAAGATGCAGGGGCAGTTCAAGATTATTCATTCTAATTGTGGATCAAGACTCTGGCAGTGGCAGAACAAAAGTTGAAAGGCAGCAATACTGTCATGGTGGAAGAATGTTCTCAGTGCAGTGGTGGCAGTGGTGGTGCCTCAGGTATCAGTGTCCTGACCCAGCTATTCCTATAGCAGGATCTTGGCAGTACTCCCTGACACCCCACTTCCTTTGGTTACTGCCTGGTTCTCAATGAATAGCAAGTATACTATTTAAGACGATTTGAACTATTACAGAGTTTACAGAAATTATGTAAGCGATAGTGAAGCAAAGATGCAGGGGCAGTTCAAGATTATTCATTCTAATTGTGGATCAAGACTATGGCAGTGGCAGAACAAAAGTTGAAAGGCAGCAATACTGCCATGGTGGAAGAATGTTCTCAGTGCAGTGGTGGCAGTGGTGGTGCCTCAGGTATCAGTGTCCTGACCAGATATTCCTATAGCAGGATCTTGGCAGTACTCCCTGACACCCCACTTCCTTTGGTTACTGCCTGGTTCTCAATGAATAGCAAGTATATTATTCAAGATGATTTGAACTATTACAGAGTTTACAGAAATTATGTTTAAGTAGTATATATATGGAGCACATACATACACTTTCAATAAATGTATTATATTCTTAAGTTAGACATGATTAGTTTCTGACTGGAATAACCAGATGCACACCTACTTTGTGTCGGGTATTCGAGGACTTTCTTCTCTGACACTCATGGCCAAGAGTGTGGATGAATGGGTTTCTTGTTAGAGTTTGTAAGGCAAAAAAACTGACATTTCTACTTTTTATGAATGATCCGGAATTTCTGTTTTACAATAAATTCAACATAATCAATAGAAATTTGCCTATCCATTAATTACATTTTGAGAAAATTAATAGTATTTCGAAATCAAATGATTTTACTTTTTTTAAAAATGTGCATAGTAAATTGCTAATGCATCCATTTGTTTATAGATTAAAACCACTGCATTTTTGTTTCTTTATGCTAGCAAAAATAGTTACAGATAGTAATGCACCAATAAATTGTGAGTGAATTTTTTACTTAGCTAAGGAATAATACCATAAAGTTCCTTTGAAATATTAATTTTCTGTCACACTTCCAAAGTGAATATTTAGTATGTTAATATCTTAACATACTATTTTATATTTTAACAATTCTTAAAATATATAATGTAATCTTTCTAGTTTTCATGAGTAATTTTATGTTAAAACTTCCTTCATTAAATAACTTCAACTTTTGTATAACTCTCATAGCTCCAATAGGTCAATTGCCCTACTTAGTACTTACTTTTCCTTCTAGGTAAAATTAAGCAAATAGTACAATGTTCTGTTGATTTGAAGTGTTCAAATCATCTTGAATAATATACTTGCTATTCAAGAGAAACCAGGCATTTTTGAACGTAACTCAGTCATTTTCAAATGTCAACTAAATGAATTATCTAAATTCTTTAGGTCAAAATAAAACCATATCTGTAGTTATTAAATAAGATATGCATGTGTTTTAAATAACTAGACTAACTAATCAATAAGTATTGTATATTTGGATACATTTGATTGAAAGTAGCATAAAACCCTATTCAAATTGGCATAAAGAGTAAAGTAGCCTGATTCATATAATTGAAACTCAAAAGCAAGAGCAGATTTTATGTTGGTTTGATTCAGCATCTCAATCATATCATCAAGGAACAATTTTCTTTCTGTCTCTCAGCTCCACCTTCCATGGTATCAGCTTCATCACAAGGCTGATTTTCCTCCTGATAAGGAAAAAGATGTAGCTTTTACAGATTTTATATCCCTAACTCATACTATTCAAAAGGCAAGAAAGGATTAGTTTTTGTTGATTCTCTCAGAAATTTAAGGAACTACTGCTCTTAGAATCCGGCCGAAAAATCTTCTTTCAAATTTAATTGCCAAGATCTGATCATATTCCTATTTTGGAAATAATCAATGCAGTTAAAGAATTATCTTATGCTTATTTAATTAGAACTGTGCTACCTGAATCAATGTTATGGCAATTGGAATCAGATGACCGAAGTGAAATTGCTACCAACAGGAACAACTCCTGGAGTCTTCTGCCAAACCATAAGGCTTTGTGCTATATGACATTAAAGAATATACAGTATAGTTAGACAAGATACACAAAAACATTTATAACAAAGTACTTTCTACTAGTCTAATACATAGAGTGAAAAAATGTATAAAATATAAAATTAATAATTTTATACCATACGATATTATAAATGTATTATAAGGACAGTAAGTTAAAAATAATGTTTTAATTTATTTATTATGTGCCTGGCTTCCAACAAAGACTGTAAACTTATCTTTTCTATCCCTGAGCATCTAACACAGTGACTTATTCATATTGGATATTTAATAAGGTCTGTTCAGTACAATAAGCAAAAGGATCAATATTGGCTCAATTACTCACTTTGTTTAAATAGGTACAGCCTAAATTATAAATTTTTGCTTTTAGAGTGAACTTCCAAGGTAAATAGTTCATGTCTTTCTTTTTAGTGGAATCAGAAAATAAATTTCTTTGTAAAAGCTGAATTACCTCCTTTGTTTGGTTTTGTGGCTTGAGCATTACTGTTTACCAAAGGTAATGAAGGTAGCTAAAGAAAAATGGAAAAAGGGCAGATGCAAATATTTGGAGTGCTGATTAAAGGAAATGCATCCTTATGTTCATTGTAAAGGGCCTGTAAGTTATTCAAATAAAATTGTCCTTGGAGGGTGACAGGTCCTACCTACTGAGTAGAAGCTGAAGTACTAAGAGATAATGAGTTCCAAATGAGTTAAGGAAGAAAAATAGAGTTATCTAAATATTGAGTTTTAGGTCATACGTACAGTTAGAGGTAAGATGACAAGAAAGTGATGAAAGAGAAGTAAAAACAAGAAACCAATCACATGAGTGTGAAAAAAGCAGTCAACTCCATCATCATCTTCTCCAAATTCTTTAAGACACTAAGGATTGTGTTAACCCTTGTCTGATTTCTGTCTCCCCTTTTGAATTATTAGCAGAAAATTTTTAAGTGCAGAAATATAATTTTCTTTGTAAACCATCAAGCACTGTACAGTGGAAGGGGAGTCTTTTCTGAATATCCAAAAAGATATTCTGTTACTCAGGGAACTTCTCTTGAAAAACAATGTAGTTAGGTGGACTGAGAACTGCATAGAACACGGTAAACGGTGTTTACGCTCTACATTGCTCTGTTTTGTATTCAATCATAGTAGAAACACACCCATCACTTTTGTTCATTTCTTGGGCAATACCTCAGCAAGATGATCCATATTTTTTAAAAAAAAGTTATGTTATGATTGTTTTCTTAGTCACCTAAGGCTGCCTAAGAGAAAATACCGTAGACTAGGTGGCTTAAACAACAAACGTTTATTTCTCATAGTTCTGGAGGCTGGGAAGTCCAAGATCAGTGTGCCAGCATGGCTGGGTTCTGGTTAGTACCCTTTCTTGGCTTGCAGATGGTGGCTTTCTTGCTCCATCCTCACATGGGGGAGAGAGGAAGCTGTGGTTTCTCTTGCTCTTCTTATAAAGGCACTAATTCCATCATGGGGGCTCCACCCTCCTGGCCTCATCTAAACTTAATTACCTTCCAAAGCCCCCACTTTCTAGTACCATCTCAATGGGGGGTTGGGGCTTCAACATATGAATTTAGGAGGAATGCATTCAGTACATAACAATGGTTCATTTTTTGTTTAATGCAAAAATCCCACTTGCCACTCTGTAAACAGATGAATCAACACAGATATCCTAACTTTGCAATGCATACCTTGTGAGGACTGGCATGATATTCCAACAGTGTCTTCCAAATTTAGCTAGCCATTTAAAGAGCTGTCAAATCTACATCACACATTATATTCTCTTAAGAGAGAATAGAGAACTGATGCTTATATCAATGTAAGTCCAGCCGTTCTCACAGGGAAGAAAAACACTACCAAATTATATCAATTATCTATTGCTTCATTGAAAATCATCCCCAAATTTAGTGGACTTAGTGGTTTAAAACAATATTTATTTTGTCCATAATTTTTCTATACGGCCATTTACCAGCTTAAATGGTGGTTCATATGGGCTGGGCTGAGCTGGGTATCTCTCTTTCTTTTTTTTTTTTTTTTTGTTCCTGTCTGCAGCCAATGCTTCTGCTGCCAAGTTATCTGGGAGCTAGCCCAGTAAAGGTAGGCCTTAGCTACCAGCTCTTCTGCTCCATGTGTTTCCCTTCTTCCAGCAGGCTAATCCAAGTATTGTTCACATGGTGGTTTGGCAGAGTTCCAGAGAGAGAGACAGAGACAGAGACAGAGAGAGAAGCAGCATGCTGAATCTTTTGAGGCACAGGCTCACTACATATGCCACAATCTATTGGTCAAAGCAAATATTAAGGCCAAGTCAGATTCAAGAAGTAGAGAAATAGATTCCACCTCTTGATGATATGAGCTTCAAAGTCCTATTTTAAAGGGCCCTGCATACAGGGAGGGGAATGATTACAGTCATTTTTGCAAACAATCTATTGCACATGTCTTTCTGCCTCAGTTGTCTGGAGAATGAGTTTATGACTTGACAATATCAATAATGGTCTTAAATCTCATTCTACTTTTGCTAGCATAGAATAAATTCAAATTTAACTGAAAGGACATTTGTACTATAAATAGTGTATCCATGTATTTTGTGAATTCTCATGGACATAGTATCCAAGTCAAATAATCTTTTCTAGTGTTGATATGAATACAGTAATTCACTGTTCACTATGGAGTACATTTAGTATAATCCCTAAAAGAATTAGTAACAATTGTAAGAGATTGAGCTGGCCTTTTCTCTTCACATTCAGCACATATGCCCAGTCAGTTTTGAAAGATATGATTTATTATTTAGTGTGATTTCATTTAGGAGTTTTTCAACATGGGGTTGAGAATATATGTTAATTCAGACTTACGATGGGTGACAACTTGTGCCTGTTTATGAATGTAAAAAGAACATTTGAAAGAAAGTCATCATTTCCATCATTAATTTGCTAATTCACACACACGGAAATGACTCATGAAGATTTTAGGTGCCTTTGTTTCAAAATTCATTTTTTTCATTTTTCTTTTGCCTTAGTTGAGTGGGAAAGATTTGTCAGTTGAGTAAAGATATTTCATCTCCTTCACTGATGCTGCTGGGAGTTATTAATTAGTTTTCTGAGTTTGGCACTGCTCTTTCCTGGTCACCGTGGTGTGCCATTGAAACAGACCCATTAAAATGACTGATGTGTGTTGTAATTTCATTAGTGTCATCAATAATGTATTACACTTTCCTTTTACTAGTCTCTTTGTGTTGTGTGTGGGTCAGGATGACTGAATGAATTAAATTTATAAGATCCAAATTGTTACAGATGAGGGAAGATAGGTACGAGGGTGGAATTAATGTTATTTTAAACATAATAACTACTAAAATGATTTCAATTAAATAATATTTTAATTAGGTCTGCTGTCTCTACATGACATACTAAGATACATGTTGTATGTATGCAAATAGTTTGGTGATTTATTGAATTAGAGCTATGCTAACACAGTGCATTCTTTCTGCAGAGAAACTTTTCTGAATTGGACTAAAGCAGGAGTATCTAAGAACAGGAATGACACTCTAAGGGATATAAGACCTCGTGGCTGTAAAAGACAGTCTCTTGACATGGAAACTCCTCTAGTGTATTTTCTCACTTTCTTTCCACCCTGTTTTCCTGCCAGACATGTGCCTTTGGTCAATTCCCAGTCTGCCCTAATCTGAAAAATAATGGTCCATAACTGGGAAGGAGAGACACATTTGGGCACTCTAATATATAGTATATATTGAAATCTTTTAACTCCATTTGACTAAGGTTCAATTCTGGTGACCTTACACGGGAATACAGAGAGCTCTTAGCTTAAAAGAAGCTTTCATCTGAAGCAGTGATCTAATTAAAATATTTCAAAGGTGAGAACCATTTGCATATTAAAATGGCACAATAGTAGTTTTGTTCCCCAGAGATGATTCTGGAGTATTTAAAGTTAATGGTTGAATATGTAAGAAAGTTCTCAGAACTATGAAACATATGGGAATACATGTAAATTATTAAATTATGAAGACTCCTAGTCACTTATATTCAACTAGAATATATCTGCAGTTTTATGCTGATTTGTATCTAACTTGGGTAGAAATGGAAAAGAGTGTTTATCTTCCATAATAGCTGGCTACAAGCCTACTACTTGAATCATGTGGCATATGGAAAATGTGTTTAGCTCTTTGTAGAATTTCACTAACCATAGTTTTATGCTGATTTGTATCTAACTTGGGTAGAAATGGAAAAGAGTGTTTATCTTCCATAAGAGCTGGCTACAAGCCTACTACTTGAATCATGTGGCATATGGAAAATGTGTTTAGCTCTTTGTAGAATTTCACTAACCATAAAAAGATCCATTTCTAGTCACCTGGCTTGTTTACAGTCATGAAAGCATGTTACTGTATTGCCTACCGGTTAAGAAAAGCAAGTGTTGGTATGCTCCAGACTCCATTGCATTGGCCTTCAAGAAATGTATATTGCAGGCCGGCCCAGTGGCGCACTGTAGCGCACTTGGGAGCACGGCGGTGCTCCCGCCGAGGGTTCGGATCCCACATACAGACCAGTTCCCGCTCACTGGCTG
>NW_007732075.1:27920-29887 GCF_000696425.1 Galeopterus variegatus | reverse complement strand
GATCCGTTGCCGGACACGAAAAAAGAAAAAAAAAAAGGAAAAAAAAAAAAAAAAAAAGAAATGTATATTGCTTTCCAAGAAAAAATAATAAGAATTATTGTATTTTTTGTGCTTTAGACCTGGTCATTCTTTTTAGTTTGTATTTTACAGTAATTGTGGCTGAAATTTTATATAAGTATATTAGAGACTGGCCATGTTTAAATGAATTGCCATCAAGGGATTAATCCTGTAACCTTTATGAGCATGTTTTATTAATATCATCCTATCATTAAATTGAATATTAATAATATTTAACATTTAATAAGCATAGAATCTGTATGTAGGAATGTACTTCGTGCCAGTGGGTTTTAAAAATGTGGAAGTCGCTATCACAGCCTGAGAACCATTAAGCACATTCTGCATAATATAATAATAGCAGTGATACAACTCATTGAAAGGGTAATTCTTGATAACAATTATTCTAACATTTTTGTTTGTCAGCATGCTGAGCAATACGTCCGTACGGAATGGAAGTATTTGATAGAGCTTTTGAAGATATCTATTGCATTCTTAGATTCTGTAAATATATTTGACACGAAATGATTTATAATTAAACATGAAATTGATAAAGTGAAGGGAGAGAATTCAAAACTATAAATATTATGAAAGATGATTATATTTTTTTATTAATTTAGTTCTTAATAGTAAAGCAGTATAAGTTGTCTGCAAAGGAGTACTTTTTAAATGATTGAAAAATTAAAATATATTTTAATCTGTTCTTATCTTCAAGTTACATTGAATATTAAACCATATTTTTCTTAACCATATGTATATACTTATATATATAAACGTATATATGTTTGTATATATGAGTATTTATTTGTTTTTTTACGTGGTTGACTATGGATTTAAATGTGTTTGATAGGTATCTTAGGCATTCAAAACCCACTCATTTTCTTAAATGGCAATTAAGAAAGCTTGTGTTAGTAAGAAAAAACTAACTTTTGTTTTGATTCTCTCATGTGGAAAATAAGTGAGACTATTCAGGCAGTTTTGGAAAATTCCATAGTTGGTTCAAGTTTCCTCTTGATTATTTGATTTCTTTAATTTTCACCCTCTAGTGATATCTCATTTTTATGAAATAAAACTAATATTTAAGGAAGCTTTCAAAAGGTGTTTCACTAATGCTCACTATTTTGTTTGTCACTTTGATATCATCAAAACATCTTTAAAACTTCTATTTGTAAAAATACATGTATATATATGTATATGTATACACAAATATAATTGCTTATATGATTACTTTTGCATGGTTGTATGGCTTCTTCTGAAAATCTCTTTAATTTTATGAATACTGTGGTAATAGCAGAAGAGAAATCTCTAAGGAGTGTTCTATTTCTGGTAGTACAACAAGGCTGACATTGCCTGGTGCTGGATAATGAATCAATTTCATATTTATTAAACATGTACTTTATTCCCAGATTGACATGTTTTTCATCTGGAACAAAGACCTGAAACAGTTGTATGTATGGACATAGACTGTGCATTTCCCTGGTCAGCTGACCAAAACAAGGTCCAAGCAAGCAATTGTCCTAGATGCCACAGGCAGTTTTCCCTGCCATTTCTGTGCTACGATGGGCTACGAAACTGCTATGCCCTACATGGGCTCATGCTAGAGCATTGCTCATGACCCAGTTGCGACTGCACTTTGGAGGTATTTTCTACTTCTCATATCCAGGGAATATTATATTTCTTAATAGAAAGTTTAAACCAGAATTCAAGAATATTAAGAATGTAAAGAGTATCTTTCTTGTACTGCTCTATTTAATTAATACAATGCCAAGTTTAACCATAGGCACAAAGATCAAGGTTGTGGATTATAAGGGATAATTCCCACTCAAATGATCTGCTTTGAAAATAATCATTAAGGGCCGGCCCGGTGGCGCACTGGATGAGTGCGCCACTTGGGAAGCGCGGCGGCGCTCCCG
>NW_007732075.1:23445-26290 GCF_000696425.1 Galeopterus variegatus | reverse complement strand
TTCTGGCATAAGTGATTAGGTAGATTTCACGCTTATTGACCTCTACAGAGTGGGAAATTCCAGAGAGGATGGGGCAGCGAAGAGGTGGTGAGACAGGAAACAGTGATCTAGAACTCTATAAAGTTGAGGTTAATGCTAGGGAAAATTGCAAATTAATTAACATTTTTGCTATGGCCCTCACTCCATCTTCTCAAACTATCATTGTGTAACATATTGTTACTTTTCATCTAGACTAAGTGCTCTTCTGTTCTTTAAGCTTTATATTAAAATGAAAGTGATCATTCCAAAATAAAATCTAATCATTTTCTCTCTTGCTTAGAACTTTTCATTGATTTCCTATTGCCTATAAGAACAAGTTTGACCTCCTTACCTTGGTGTGCCAGGTCCTGAGTGATATGGCTATGCCTTGCTCTCCCATCTCTTCTCCCACACTCTGGCCATACTGAGACACTGAATTGATTGCATGAGAACACCATGATGTTTTATAATTTCATGTCTTTACATATGCTGTTCCTTCTGCATAGAATATGGTCTTCACCTCTTTTAGCTTCTTTCCTTTCCTGAACTTTTGTAACTCCTATCAGCCTTCAAGATGCAGTTCAAATATTTGCCATTATGAATCTTTTTCTGACCTTTCCCAGTAGTGATGCTTCATCTGTTATCATTAGAACTTGCGTCTCTACTATGACAATTAGACAAATGCATTTCAATTATTTACATATCTGCCTCTCTTATTAGAGCATGAGACTTTAAGTATTTCAGCCAGTTTGGGTTAGGAATAAGCCAAGGACACAATCTTGAAATCTACAGAAATCAGATTTTTTCCAAAAATGCATCTCTTTCTATCAATGAATAAAGGTGACTGTATTAGACTTTCCCAGACCAAATTCCTCCTTGTCAGCAATTTGGCTAAATTACAGGGCACCATCTTGTTTCACACTCCTCACTTGTAAGAAGATGGTATTCTAGATGTCAAGCATATACAAAAGCAGATAGAATAGTATAATTGATCCTATTATCTGGTTTCAAAAATTATTAACTAATGGTCAATCTTGTTCCATTTATAATGTCTGTAGCTCCACTCTCCTTTCTTCCCTCCAAATATACTACTCAACAAACTGGGTATAGAAGGAACGAACCTCAAAACAACAAAGGTCATATACAACAAACCCACAGCTACCACCACACCAAATGGACAAAAATTGGAGGCTTTTCCTCTAAGATATGGAACAAGACAAGGATGCCCACTTTCCCCACTTTTACTCAGCTTAGTACTGGAAGTTCTAGCCAGCACAGTAAGGCAAGAGAAAGCAATGAAGGGCATCCATATTTGAAAGGAGGAAGCAAAACTGCCCCTATTTGCAGAGGACATAATCATATACATAGATAACCCTAAAGACTCCACCAAAAAATTATTAGAATAGATGTATTCAGTAAAGTAGCAGGATACAAAATCAACACAGAAAAATCAATAGCATTTCACTACTTCTCATATTTTAAACAGTTTGAATAAAAATCTAGCAAGATCTATACTTTGTGACTGGTTGATATGTTTCTTTTAGTCCAGAGCAGTGTTTCTCAATTGGGGGCAATCTTCCTTTAAGGGATATTTTGTCAATGTCTGGAGACATGTTTTATTTTTACAACAAAAGGAAGGTTGTGGAGGCCAGGCAGAACATCTTACAGTGCACAGGACAGCCACCACAATAAAGATTTATCTGGCCCAAAATATCAATAGGTCAAGGTTAAGAAATACCAGTCTCTAAATTCTTCCCTTACTTATTTTTTATTGCAATTTTTTTGTTGAATAAACTGGGTGGTTTGTTCTATAGAGTTTCTCACAATCTATATTTTGTTGATTACACACCATGATATTATTTAACATATTTCTCTGTTCCTTGACCTTGTCTTCATACTTATTAGCAATTAGACCTAGAAGCTTCATCAGATTCAGATTCAATGTTTTGAGCAAGACTACTTTATTTTATTTCATAGATGGTAAGCATTTCCATCAGGAGGTACATAATGTATGATTCTCTCTCTCCCTTTCATCAACATGGGAAACTATTGGTGATCAATGTCTATATTCATTAATTCATTAGGGACTGAAAAATGAAGATACTGCATTTTTATAATTTTTCTTCATTTATAGCAAACATCACTGCTTCTTGGAAGTAGTCATTACAGTGTTTGATACAAAAATGGCATTGTTTCCATTAAATATTCATTACAGTGTTCGATATGAAAATGGCATTTACACATTCCATACATACATACATATATATATATATATATTTTTTTCCAGAAATATCCTGTACCACCTGGATGAGAAGACAAGCCGATTTTCAATCATTGTGGAGGCTGGGGAGCACGGCAAGCCACTTGCATCAAATGAGACCCTTCAAGAAGCCCTGTCAGAGGTGCTGAACAGCATTAATTCAGCTCAGGTTTACTTCAAAGCAGGACTTGATGTGTTCGAGAGTGTCCTGGTTGAAAAGAACTGAGAAAGCTCTCAGCATTTTATGAACAGCATTAATTCAGCTCAGGTTTACTTCAAAGCAGGACTTGATGTGTTCGAGAGTGTCTTGGTTGGAAAGAACTGAGAAAACTCTCAGCATTTTTAAAAGTTTGTTTACAATTCCGCAAGCAAAAGCTCTAATCTAACCAGATTTTCTGACATTAAAGACTTCTTCCCCCAATGGCTTTTCAACAAGCTAAAACTATTACATCGTATTTTTTTTAATGTACATATAAAACAGCATTTTGCACATTAATATTTTTCTAATATCTACATTTCTGAATATGTAAAAGCAAGTCATTGAAATAATACTTAAAATTTATCTAT
>NW_007732075.1:4175-23185 GCF_000696425.1 Galeopterus variegatus | reverse complement strand
ATATCTACATTTCTGAATATGTAAAAGCAAGTCATTGAAATAATACTTAAAATTTATCTATTAAAAAGAAATCTGCTGTATTTTTATATATATAACTATTTGGGGAAAATAGTTCCAAGAAGTTCTGGACAATCTTTGCTCCCATGGACAGAACACATAGGAACACAAGTTATTCCCTCTAACAGAGCTATTAATGGCCTCGTTTCTGTAATAGAAGTGGAGAGTTCATATGATTTCAGATTAACTTCACTATTAAGTGTTCAATATGAAGAATTCAAATATTCTGGCTGAGAGACTGGTTGATCAAAACCACTTTGAATGTTTCTATTTTATGAAATGAAGTTCCTCTTCTTAACACAACTAGATGTAGTAATACACTGGTTATGAAATTGTATTTTTTAAGTATTAGTGAAAAAAAGAGCCATAAACATTCCAGGGAAAAATCTCAAGGTAGCTTGCACAGTGCAATTTAAATGCAAATTTTTTCCTAACGACAGACTTATAAGGTGACTAGCTTTGAAACCCCTAATTTGCCTCAGTTGATGTGGTAACAATTTCAGGAGTGATGTATGTCTTATGAGGGAGAAAATATTTCTTATTCTTTTTCTGTTGTTTCTGCTGGAATCACTGAAACAGAAGCTACTTTAAAATGAAAGCATCTCACATCGCTTTTCCGTCTTGTATCTTTTCTAAAACTCCTTGCTGTAAGGCAGTTTTCACAGAATACCGTATAATATCCACAGGAAAGTAGCAGTGTCTCTTTGAAATCCCAAAATATCTTAAAAAGCATCAAATTGCTATTTCTGCCACTGACTAAAAAGACGTACTATGAAATAAATAGTTGTTTTTATCAGTAAAAGCTCCTTAATTCTATGAAAAAAAANAAAAAAAACTTTTAATATTTTTTCCTTCATTATCCTTAGTTGTGATTAAGATGAAAATGTAGAAAATATTCATGCTTCTAATTTTAAGCAGTGTTATTCTAAGTGTCTCTCTACCACACTTCAATTCTTCTCTATTGTAGAGAATTAAGCTTTTCATGTTGACTTTGTCATTGAATAACCCTTGCATTCATTATTCCCCCAAACCCTAAAATTCTGCTTATTGCATGACTGCTTAAACTTCTATCTTATCTTTAGAAATTGACTTGAAAAATTCTTCTGGTATTGTATAAAGAAATTTCCCTTAGGAAACATATCCTTAAAATATTTCATTTAAATTTTCTCTACCTAACTCAACACTCAAGCACACGTTCCCATTATACATTGCCAGAGCAACATTGCACCAACATCGCAGACAGTCTAAGTTGTCACTTTTTATGGGTGAACATAAACCTAACCTTAGTTTAAAAGATAGCTAAGGTTGAAGAGCAAGAATTAATCAGTATTGATTAATTGATTTATAAGGGTCAGCTGTTCCTATCATAAGTAATGTTTATATGCTCAAGGCAAAGTAGAGAACTGAGGCAATTAGCTAGATAATCCAAGCAGAAATCCATTTTTATCCGAATTGCCTATGTGCATATATTTCTACATGAGAAATGAAACTATCTTACAATGTTTTTTTTTTTAACCAAAGTGCTCATTTGAAAATATTTGCCATGCTGAGGAGTATACCTAGGAAATCACTGAAAGCACCAGACTCCTGCATTCCTTGACATCAGTGCCCTTTCTTGCTTTGCAGAGAGCAGCAGAAAAGAGGTCAGAATACACATACAGGCACATGTGGGCCCAAATAATATAATGCCTGATAATATCCCACAAATATGGGGGCTGGCTGGTTAGCTCAGATGCTTAGAGAGTGGTGCTGATAACACCAAAGTCCAGGGTTCAATCCCTGTATCAGTCAGCCACCAAATAAATAAAAACAAACAAAACACAAAGTTAAAAAAAAAAAGAATCTCACAAATATGTATAATAATAATTTTAAAAAGAATGAATAAGTTCTAGAGACCTAATGCTCAGCATAGGAACTACAGGTAATAATACAATATGTATTTAATTTTTCTTTTAAAAAGCAGAGGATATCAAATATTTAATCAAAGGTCAATGTGTTCATTCCAGTTTTTCATTTGGAGTTGAATCTAAAACAAGGAAAGACAAACTATTATCAGTTTGGTAGTTTACCATTTTAGAACAAAATCCTAAATAAATTCACTCCCATAAGTTATAATAGCATTAAGAACAGAAAACTCTTTTCTTTTTCATTTTTATTTAAAGACTGTGTGCCTAGGTTAATAACACTGCCTAAATATTTGAAAACTGCAGTTAACTATAGATTAACATGGTTTTAATAGTCTATTTAAGAGATTATTTGGAGAAACTAAATTATGTTTAAAACAGATGTTCAACAATTCTATAGATGCTGCACTGTGTCTTTGACTGCAACAAACTTCATAACTAGCAGCATTCTGCTTTGATATGATTACCTCAGTGTTCTTCCAAATTTATAACATTTTAATTTTTTCCCACAATAGCTTAAAGTAAATAAAATACTGAGCAAGTTAATAAGTTAATAGCATGTATTATATGAATTGATAGTAAGTTTAAATTATTGCTGAGGGTACTTTTCACAATCCTTTATACATAGAATTGTGCCAGGAGATAATGAATCATAAATAATTATTCTCCCAAGAAAACCCATGAAATTTGTGTTCAGGCAGGGTATACGTGGGATATTGCCTTTTGCAAAAAAAGCACAGATCCTAAAATCAAAAGGAGGCCTAGCAGACATTCTGGTCTAAGCCCTAGGATCCTGCCTTCGGCCATAGAAGGCATTGTAATTGAAGCCGAAGCGACTAAGAAACTTGGACGTAGTCACGTATTTAGTTAGTAACATGACACTTGGATTTTAAGCTTCTCTTCTTTCTCTTACAATATATCCTGCTCTCTCCCTGAGAGACAGGGTTATAGATGATCTTTTCCAGTGCATTCTGTGTAACCAGCCATTCCATCAGATGTTGCTGGGCTGGGAACACTGCTTTCAATTCAAGGCTAGCTCATTATCTGACTATACATGACAAACAGAACTGGCCCAGGGAATCCAGGCAAAGGAAACAAAGACTAGGTAGGGACTTGGGAAGAAGGGAGGGAAAGTCTCCACATAACACCTGAAGTCATGAAAAAGGAGCAAAATATTTTTATGAGTATAAGTTAGCTCAGCAATCTTCAGCACAGTTTCTCAATATACAGAATTTGGGGAGAAAGACCTAGAAATCTTCATCTTCAGCAAGATTTCCAGGTGATACTTATATACACTGAAATTTAAGAATTTCTAGTCTACATTAATCTTATGTTCTGAGAAAACTTTAGTTAACATATCTAAATAAACTGAAGAGTCAAAATAATGAGGGGGACCTAAGCTTTGCACAGATCCTAAAATCAAAAGGAGGCCTAGCAGACATTCTGGTCTAAGCCCTAGGATCCTGCCTTCGGCCAGAGAAGGCATTGCCATCAGATACAGTAGTTGAAGCCGAAGCGACTAAGAAACTTGGACGTAGTCACGTATTTAGTTAGTAACATAACACTTGGATTTTAAGCTTCTCTTCTTTCTCTTACAATATATCCTGCTCTCTCCCTGAGAGACAGGGTTATAGATGATCTTTTCCAGTGCATTCTGTGTAACCAGCCATTCCATCAGATGTTGCTGGGCTGGGAACACTGCTTTCAATTCAAGGCTAGCTCATTATCTGACTATACATGACAAACAGAACTGGCCCAGGGAATCCAGGCAAAGGAAACAAAGACTAGGTAGGGACTTGGGAAGAAGGGAGGGAAAGTCTCCACATAACACCTGAAGTCATGAAAAAGGANAGACCTAGAAATCTTCATCTTCAGCAAGATTTCCAGGTGATACTTATATACACTGAAATTTAAGAATTTCTAGTCTACATTAATCTTATGTTCTGAGAAAACTTTAGTTAACATATCTAAATAAACTGAAGAGTCAAAATAATGAGGGGGACCTAAGCTTTGCTATTTATGGCACCATTGAATGAAAGAAAAAAAAAAAAGAGGACCCACTTATCTCTAAAAAAGTGTATGCATTTGCAGCTAATATCTGTGCCTGCTATGTACTAGGCACTGTTTTAAACATTTTCCACATATTTCTTTTTTTTTCCTAATTGAACCCCACAACAACCCATTTTAAAAATGAAGAAACTAGACTGAGTGACTTGTCCAAGGTCCCAAAGCTACTAAGAATGGTGTCATGTGTCTCTGCCAGGCCCTTTTTTATCCAGTGCTATGTTCCTCACACTGAGTGCTACAGAAAATATCTGAAGAATCTAGATTCTTTGATTCTAGAAAATGATGTAATTGAAAATTGTCGTATCTCCACAACTGATCAGACTGTGCAGCCTGTCACTTCATTGCTATAATGAAGGAGTTTGAAGAAACAAATTACGTCATTCCTGATGATGGTAGCCCACCCCAACAATGGTGTCCATATGAAGGTAAATTTGAAGGTATCTCTAAGAGCATTAAAAGTAAGTGCACCATTGTAGAATACTATGACAACTAGATTTACAAATAGTAAAAAGAGACAAGAAACCACAAGTCTCACAATTTCTAGCTCCAAGTGTTTATGTAATTTCACTGAAAAGAAAAACCAGGTGCTGTGATTTAGAACCACAATTTTATATCATTGTTAAGAACTCAGAATAATTAATTGACCAAAAAAACCCTAAAAGTAAGCCATAAATTAAATAAGCACACAGCATATAGTAGGTTTCCCTACTGCATAGATTGGTGTTAAAAAATAAAATAAATGGTTTGTTAACATCTTACTAATGATGAATCAGCACCTTTGCCTCAAATGAAAAAATATTATTTACGCAATAAACTGGTAAACCTAGTCGGAAATGTTCTCCTGAGGCAGTCTGTGGTATGTGTAGTTAATTACTCCAAAAATTAAGCTTTCTCTGAGGATAACACATTGTCATCTCATTGGTTTAATAGGCTATTTAAATGTGCCTTAGCTGCACATTTGCTTAATAGAAAGGAATTACTTTAAACTGCCAATCCATATGTTGAATGAAAGAGAAATGGGTCCACATATTCCAATAAGTACATCATAACATAACAACTTCATCACAGGACCATGGATGCAGCCCAGGGGAAAGACAAACAATGTGGTATTTGAGACAAGAAATATTCTGCCCAGCCTTACTAGTGATTTTACATTTCTTACATAAGTTTATATCGTTAATATTAAAAAGCCTCATTAGATATAACAACTTCATCACAGGACCATGGATGCAGCCCAGGGGAAAGACAAACAATGTGGTATTTGAGACAAGAAATATTCTGCCCAGCCTCACTAGTGATTTTACATTTCTTACATAAGTTTATATCGTTAATATTAAAAAGCCTCATTAGATTCTGCTATTCTGAAAGACTTAAAACGTTTCACAGAGTTCTAATCACCCAGTTAAGTGAAAATACTTTTCAGTTAGGTAGGTTTGTTTCATGCAGTTCAGAATTTTAAGTGACATAAATTTGAAGAAGGGTAGCAAAAGAAAATTTGAATATGTGGCCTTCTCTGGTCATCACCATATTTGCTAAATTTTCTATTTTCTCTTTCTAAATACACTCTGGCAATGGGATTAGACATTTTTCCCCCTGAGAACTAATTTTAAGATCTATCTGTGTCAATATAAATGTATTTGTTAATCAGCCAGCATTTTAGTTCCATAATACCTTTCTATTATCCTTTGAAAATGTACACTAACGTGGCTTTAGCATACCTGGGATTGCCAAGAATTTTGATACCTTGCTTATTGCGAGATGACATATTTCTTAAAGACATTTATAATCTCACATTCAGATTGGATCAGAATTTACAAAGCAAAGGATTAAATTGAATCAGTGTCAGGTAGCATTCAAGAAAAATTAGCTGCTTCAAATTTTAATATTTCTGGTTAGATTATTTTGTGTTTGAATTATACAGTTGTATACTTTTCTGTAACCAAAATAGTACAGCCAAAATTTAATCACCATGGCCAAAGAAATGCATGGCTACTCTAATTTCTTATGCAGGATTCAACAAGAATTAACTCAGAAGCATTTGATTCAGTGCCTACATCTAGACAAAGCTTTAATGAGTGTAGACAGAGCCTAACAGTGTTCCGTCTAATTCCTTTGATGTCTTAAGCCATTAAGCACTGAGGTAGCTTTTCTCAGAGGGAAATATTTTATTTTCCAGAGGCTAATTAATATGCACCATCTCAGTCCCTAAAGGACAACACAGGTGCCTGTACTATGCCATATGTCATGTGCTATATTCTTGCAAGCTCAAGAGATTTATATACAATCGTTATTATGAATTATTATGTTGCATTGAAGTTAATGTTGGTCTTTTGTTCTAATTAAAGTACAAACTTGGCATCTGAATAGAAGCTTAGCTAGAGAAGTGGAGTTAGAGTCCCAATTTAATGAAGTACATATATTTTTCAATCAAAATATGTAATTATTTAATTATCTAGCCTGCTCAGTAATTATAACTCTCCAATTTTTTCAAAGAACCTTTATTCAACATTACCATGTGGATGGTCACTACTTGGTGTGTGTTTTACCTTTTCAATTTCTTAGCCATTTTGAATCGTGCTTTTAGTATATGCAATAGTGTTTTTATCAATGTTAATAATAATTTTTCTTTACTTTTATATCAAGCTGCTGCAAATGGACAACCTTACTCTGAAAGTTAGAATAAAATGCTATTGCCTCCATAAAGACAATTTTAGCATATCTGTTTAATAAGAAAGAAAGAAACAAACAAAATATTTTACTCACCATTGCAAGTTGTTTGTAAGAAGCAAAATACCCAGATGGTTAAGTGAAGCTCACATAATTATATTTCAAAGATGTTATAAATAATTCTATTTAGCAGCTGAGATAGAACTCTATTAGGTGATTTACTGTTTACATTTCAAACAGAAAGGTTTAGTGGCAAATATATCCCACACATTCTAACTTGCTGTTTGGAGAATATGAATAGAATTGTATTCCGAAAGAAAAAAACATTCTAGAACACTTTGAAGGGCTAATTTGTTTCTTTTTTTTTTAATAGACTTCTAGAAAATTAACACACCATTTTGACGAAAGTTTTGTATATGTATTTTGAATGCTTTGGAGAATATGAATAGAATTGTATTCCGAAAGAAAAAAACATTCTAGAACACTTTGAAGGGCTAATTTGTTTCTTTTTTTTTTATAGACTTCTAGAAAATTAACACACCATTTTGACGAAAGTTTTGTATATGTATTTTGAATGCTAATATACCCCATATGTTTAGTATTTCAATCATGTCTGCAGTATAGCAACATTTAGATATATAAGATTTCATAATAAGTAAAATTTCTCAGTGGCATAACATTAAAAAATGTAGTGCTAAAATGAAGAATGGGATGAGCAGTTATAAATTAACTTGGAATAGATTTTGCAGGATGATATCTCCAAATAAATTTGCTTTGATTAAAAACTAATCTCTCTCAAGAGGTGTCCCAATTACTAAATTGCACTGAACTGTTTTAGTGTTGTTTTGTTCAAGATAATTTGGTTATCATCTTTGATTCAGAAATCTTTTCATTGGACAGAGATTTTCACTGTCATTGTCTTTGTTGTAATTGGTATTAATGGCATTGATTTAGAGGCATGTGTTTGAAGTTTTCTAATTACTATATGGGACTGAATGTCTAATTTCTATAATGTGTGGATGCCCATCAGAAATTTAGTGCTTTCTGTATTTAGCCCAAGTGTGATCTTGGTTTATTTTATAATTGTTTTTGTGTAACTTACACGACTCAAAATGCAGCTTACTTAGGAAAGTATTGTGTTGGAATGACAAAAAAATGGATCGAGATACCACATCCATTAAGAATATGAGTGAATGTTTTATATTTCAGTTGCTTAAGTGTTTGCACATAATTGAAAATATATTACTATGAAATGAAGGCATCTTATAAAAAACATGTTCTGATTCATAAATACAATGAATATGTACAGTGAAATGGTAATGTTTAAAACACCCATTTCAAAAATATTAAATACAGGTGAAAATCATTTGCCCTACTGTGTTTTTATTTATTTATTTTTTAGGACAAGATATATGGTATTTTAAAAATGCAAAATGAAGCAGTTATTAGTATGTTTTATTAATGAATTATCTTTACATAATGTGTATTACACCAAAATAGGTGTTCCCTTGTTTAGGGAACATTCTGTAATGTTTTATCATCTTTTTCTTCTTTGCCTTCCATTCTTTTCTTACACGTTCATTTCTCATCTTGGGCCATTTGGGTTTGCAGTTTGTGACAAATTCTAACATCAAGTAACTGCATCTATATCAAGTTCAGTGCTTAAGAATTTTGTTTTCTCAAATTTGCTCTAAAAAGTGCTGTCAGCTATCTATCATACAGAAAGGGATCTCTATATTCATGGTATAGCAGAATTCACCCATTTATTCATTCAGCAAACATTTACTAAGAGCCTTTTCTAGGCAAGACACTACATTAAGTGCTAGAGATACAAAGACACTTAGCACAATTTTAACTTCTAGGACTCCACAGTCATTATTATGTAACTAATAGCAATATTAGGTACAGAGATATCCATAGATAGTGTAGTTTCTTTCAAATGTACGAACAGAGCAGAGATAGTCGAAAGGCACCAAACACTCAGGCCACATACCTATCCCACTGGGCCTTCCATACGGCTCTTAAAGACTAATAAAGAGTATTCTTTCTCCAATAGCCCTGCTACACAATAGCTAGCATTTATTGGGGGCTTCCATTGTGTCAGACTCTGGTTGCCAGGCATCACTGGAATGATACCTTTTAATATTTAGAATAGCCTATGAGATAGTTGTTATCATTCTGTCCCATTTCATGGATGAGAAAACTGAGAGTTAGGAAGTCCAGTAACTTGTGGAAGTTATTATACTTCTATACAAATACAGAGATATAAAAAAAAAAAACTTTAAAAAAATCTTCTGATGTATATTATGATACATATATATAAAATTCTACCCAGGAAGTAAAATTAAAACAATATACAGAATTATATATTATTCATGGATGTGTGTATATGCATATAGTATTCAAAGTGCTAAAATATAGACTGAAAAATAATTTAATTCATGATAGTAGGACAAGTGCCGAGGATAGGGTACAAAGAACAGCTTTAACTGTAATGTTTTATTTATTTATTTATTTGTACATAAAAAGGAATTGAAGCAAATACAATAAAATAGTGGGTGGTAGATTAGGTATTGTTCTCATTTCTTTGCATCCTTCCTTGTCAATTTGGGTGGTGAGTACATTTGTGTTTGTTACATAATTCTTACTTGTTTTCTGAGTTAAGAATAAAAACCTCAAAGTAACATAAAATCTTAACAAGATGGTCTGATCCAGGAGCCCGTACTTACAGCCACTAACCTAATCTGCCCTTCTAGATGACACAATTTTATAAGCACAGTCCCTTTTCTCTTCCTGTCTCCAATTGTACTAATCTTACAGAGGCAGTTTCTACAAGGCATTCTCTGACATCCTAAGTGCTCATGGATATAATTTTAGTACAGTTGTGTCTTGCCCCATTTGTTCTTCTTCAATTCTTTCTTATCTCAGTAAATATACTGTATTCTCAAACCGAAAAATAATAATCATCTTTGATCCTTTTACTTTTCTCACTCCCTACATCCAATCCACCAGCAAGTTACGTTGGCTTGCTGCTAAATATAGCTCAAGTCTGTACATTTCTCCATCACCACTGCTGCCATCCTGCTCAACGCCACCATCATCTCTCCCCTGTGTAACTCTAGCCATTGTAAGTATTTCAAGAAAAGGGGATTATAGAACAGGAAATGATTGCAAAATTACTCAAAGGGCTGGAGGAACAAAAGATAAAAGGTGCTATTTCTTACAGACAATAGTTGCAGGACACCTTAGGTCTGACAAGCATGAAGGAAGAAATCTGTGATAGCCCGGGGACTGCCATTCTACTGACACTCTTGAAAACTGTTTCTGCTGCTGCTGAGACCACTGCACACAAGACTTAAAGAACTGCCACAGTATTGATCAGAAGTCTGAGAATCTCCATTGCCTTGGTCTACCCTACCAGAAGCAGGAAAAACAAAACAAAACATCTTCCACACTTTTTTGCCTTTTGCTTTCTTGCAAGAGCCTCTCATTGGCAGATCCAACTAGAATCCAGCTGGTGGGAAAGTCTTTGAAATGTGCGTTCGTGCTCCCAGCCTGGCCATTGTGGGGGGAGGGTGTAGGAGGATGAGCATGAGTCTGAGTTCACACAGACCACGCCTGCCACAGTCTCCAAATGGGTCTTCTTTTTTCCATGAATAAATGAATGAACATACCTAACTCTTACATCCACATGTATCAAGATCTCTTGAATATTATCCTCTGAATCTATGTAGGTCACTTAACCATGTAATATATAATAAATTAACTTGAAATGGCTTTAGCGTGATAGTCCCACACCACTTCATAACCAACAGAATAATTAGCCCCAATAAGAAGCTAAGAAAGCAAAAGGCATGTAAACACATAGCCTTAAGTCTTAGAAGGAAGGTCTACAGAAGGTGATATGAGAGCAGAGAGTAAAAATAATTAACACTTATAAAAGCCAAGTAAGGTTTCTCAGAGGAAGAAATATTTGAATTGAGTCTGAAGAGTAAATGAAATATTTTCTTCAGGTGGAAAAGGAGAAGAATGGCATTCCAGGAAAAGGGAGCCATATATGCAAGCCACATGGGAGAGAAGGGTAAGGCATTCCCATAGTATTCTGTCTGAAAGCTTCTGTTCTTTTTTTTCAGCTACAGCAAAGATTGTGATTTTTTATATTATGGGTTTTGTGGGAAGAACAACGTTTGGACTCCTTATCTTTTAGTTTAGAAACCACTTAATATTATAAAATATTTAAGGTGGCTAACTTACAGATAGAACATACTGAATAGATTTCTATCATAAAATAGAAGTCATGGCTTTAGTGGTTAATGCCTCAGGATGATATACAAGACCTTTCATGGCTGTTTCCCACTTTTCCCTCTCCTTTTCCGTGCTTTTCAGTGCCCACTCACGTTTAGCAAAATTGAAGGGTGTGAGTTTTCCTATATGTGCCATACTTTCTCATGTTTTAATACCTTTGTGACTTTCTTCATCCTCTCGATGGAAAAACCCCATTGCATATATACCAAGCATGTTTCTTTTTTCCAAAATAAATCTTATTAATGAAGGCATTTCAAACTTCCTTTCCATGGAAAATTATTCAAAGTTGCCTCACAGCACATGATTTCATAAATGGGGTTCTTATATATCCTAGGATCTGTTGAGTTAATTCTTTGTTGATTCTGTGAGCCACCATTTGCTTATGCAACTCAGAGTTGGTTTCTCTTTTTCCCAAAAACAAAAAGAAAAGAGAAGAAAAAGTAAAAGAAATCCCACCAGATTCATAGTGGAATTAAAAACAAAAAGAATAACATATGGATTTTAGAGTAGGTATGTTCATTTATTCATGGAAAAAAGAAGACCCATTTGGAGACTGTGGTAGGCATGGTCTATGTGAACTCAGCCTTGTGCCCACCTTCTTACATCCTCCCACATAATTCCCAGGCTGGGAGCATGAATGCACATTTCACAGACTCTTGTGCCAGCTGGATTCCAGTTGGATCTGCCAGTGACAGATACAAGCTCAAAGAAAAAGCAAGGAAAATTAACACTGTAGTACTACCTGGGGCTTCAGCCCCAAATCTTTTTGTATTCAAGCATCCTGTATAAACTTTATGGAAAAAATATTCACTTCACATTGTTTGGCCTGAATGATCTAGAAAACTAAGTTTGGGTCTACCTATTTAACATTAAAACTCAAATTCATTGACTGAGTCCTACTGGTTTGCTTCAAACATGTGATAATCACTTTCTTTTTCCCTTACTTTCAGCAGATTATCTCACTTCTTCCTCCTTCAAACATAGAAACAACTGTATTTTCACATAAAGCATCCAACTTCCTTCCTATAATGTTAGAAGAGTCTTGCATATTTAATCCTATTTGGAAAAAGAAAACAACAACAACAACAACAAAATCAACAGCTTTTCTCAACTACATTCCAATTTAGTCACTTATGTATTCTTTGTCTCCCCCTCATTATTAATTTTTTTTCAGAGTTGCTAAATATCACTATGCTTTTTCTTTTGCATTCCACTTAATGCCTCATTCCTTGACAATCTGGCTTGTGTTCCCAATACTCCACCCAACACAACTTTAACCTCTGTAAGCAAGGTAAAATTAATGTACAAATCAGGACACTTTTTAAAAAGGAAGTATTATTAATAATTTTTCTGAGAAATCAGAAGTCCTGGTTCAAAAAGTGTGGTCACCCTTTTATCTCCAAAGCACTAAGACAAACATGTTTTAATTCTTATCTTGCATGACTCCAGTGATTCAAGTCTTTTGACATATCTCCTTCCTTGGAATAGTATTTTCCCCTGCTTCCATGAAACAGAATTCATTGGCCTAGTTTTTCTCATCTAGAGTGATGGAACTGGCATAGTTTGGAAACCTGGAGGCAGCTAAGACCAAAGAAGAAGGATGCATGGCTTTATGAGATCAGGAAAAGACACATGCTCAAATTTTCTCTCCAAGGAGGGAGGAAGAAGAGTAGAGTATGTCTTGAAGGTTATAACCCTGAGTACAGCAGTCAGACACAAGAGAGAACAAGAAATTTTGGACTCCTGAACAAGAACAAAAAAAGAAACCCATAAATCTCACTATTAAAAATCTAAAAGCATAAGTTCACAGAAGACACATTCATAGAAAAAGATGGAGAGGCTCCCAGAATCTCTAGCTTGGTTAATTGGTGAAGATCTTTCCTTGTTGAATTTAATTCATAAAGACTGAGACAGGTAACCATTTCTTCAATTATGCAGATAACAATGCAAAGCTAAAAGGAACAAGAAAAATCAGGGAAACATAACCCAATCAAAGGAACAAAATAAATCTTTAGTAACTGACCCTAAAGAAATGGAGATCTATTCAAAGTGACTGTTTTAAAGAAGGTCAGTGAGTTCCAAGCAGACTCAAATAGACAACAAAACAAAATCAGGAAAATGATACATGAACAAAGTGAGAGTTTAAACAAATGGATAGTAAAGATTAAAAAAAAAAACAGAAATTCTGGGGCTGAAGAATATAATAACAAACCAAAAAATTCACTAGAGGGGTTCAATAGCAGGCTTGATGACAAAATCCCATACCTTGGGCAGTGCATGAAAGGCTGGCATGTTGGAGCATGTTCCACTCTTCTTGCTTTCCAGGGAGGAAGCTCTAGGTTCTGCACCTTCTCCCAGCCTCACAGAGATGTATAGCTGCAACAAATCTCCTGCCCTTTTGCTTGTTCTTGGCTGTCCCTAGACATTTAAACTATGCTGGTTCCATCTGTACTCCATGTGAAGTAAGACAGAAACTGGTCCCTTGGTCGGCATCCTGAGAGAATGAATATGTTGTATGCACATTCCACTGTCTCTTCTCCTTCCCCCATGAGGAAAATGTCAGGGACTGAAGAAACTTCTCTCAGCACAGAACGGTGCTTCCTTGGGAAAGAGTTGACATGGGTAAAGTGAAATTACTCTTCTTACCTGTTTCTATTCAGCTATTCTGAGTTTTGTGCTCTTTGGGGTTATCACAACTTCTTAACTGGACTCTGGAATTCTCATAAACGTATTTTTGTCTTTATATCCTTGTTAAACCAGTGTTTCTTTAGGAAAATGAGAACTGGGACTTTCTGTTTTACAATATTGCTGACATCCCTTCCAAAGTTGTTTAACATTTTAAAACATCAGTCAATGTAGTTCATTATATTAACAGACCAGAAATGAAAAATTTCATACCTACAGAAAAAAAAAAATGAACCTTGTCCTATATCTCACAAATATGTCTTATATAATAATTAACTTAAATGGATTGTAGACTCAAATGTAAGAGCAGCAACTATAAAACATATAGAAGAAAGGATATGAGAGAATCTTCAATGACCATAGGTTGACCAATGATTTGTTTGACAAGAAACAGAAAGCACAAATCATAAGACTTTTTAAAAATCAATAATTTGGACTTACCAATATTTAAAACTTTGTTTTTCAAAAAGAATTTTTAAGAAAAAGAAAAAGCAAGGCAAAAATTGGTAGAAATTATTTGCAAAGCATATCTGATAAATTACTGTATCCAGAATACAGAAAGAACTCTTAGATCTCAATAATAAGGCCAAAAAATAAAATCCAGCAACCAAAATTAAAGAGATACTTTGGGCAAAAAATGTTATGAAATAATTTACTAAAGAAGAGTTATGAATAAAAATATATCCAAACAGGCCATACTGTTTTACTACTGCACAAACAATGATAATACCAAATCTGCAAGGTTAATGAATAACTGAAACTCCCATACATTTCAGGTGGGAAAGCAAAATGTTCGAGCCACTTTATAGAACAATTTGAGTCTCCTAAAAATTTAAATATACATACCATACCAGCAATCCCACCCTAAAAAAAACTCATTGTTAAACAGACATATGTGCACATTTTCATTAAAGATTTTTTTTAATAAACTGAAGACAAACCAAGTGCACATGTACTGTTGAAATAATACAACATATTGTAGTAAATACATACAATGGATTATTACAAAGGAATAAAAAGGAGCAAATTGCTAATATATACATCAGCAAGAATAAATCTCGAAATCATTGTGCTAAATGAAATGAGCCATATTCAGAAGTCTAGTGTTGAGAGACAATTCACAATGGCATTTCTACACATTTTGCAACAGGTTTTGTTGAAGAATCTCTTTTCAAGGGTGTTTGTTACTGAAAGCCCTTAGAAGGAAGAGAGAGTATTCTCCCTTCCTGCCAGAGGACAGATTTGTTTACTGACCTGTATAATGAAGCTATTGTCTCCCACTTGGGGCAAAGTCTGTGCAGGGTTTACTAGCAGCCCATCTAAAAGATTGGAGGGGTGCTAAGCTCAGTGTTCCTCAGCTGTACACAGAGCCAATGGTGGGCAGTATGCTCCTGGGCCTGCCTTCACACCACCCCCATGAGACTTGGGGGGTCAAAGTGAATGGACGAGAACATGAAACTTACACTGCCTTCTGTGCCATGTGTAATAAACTTTCAAAATCCAATCGGGGCACTGTCTGCTTGCTGGCCAAATTTACAAGCGTGCGGCAAGTCAATCTAACAGTTTTAACCACTGTGCTGATGCTGCTTAGGAACTGCTTGACTGCTTGACAACTATGTCATGCAGTATGGCACTAATGTGAAATTCTAGAAAAGGAAAAAACTATAGTGGCAGAACCCTATCAGAGTTTTCTAGGGGCCGGATGTAGGGGTAAAGGTTTTATTGTAAAATGGGTAAGGGGCAATTTTGAGGAGATATGTATTGATTCTATGTATTGATTGCAGTGGTGGCTTTGTGATTGCATAAATTTGTCAAATCTCATTAAATTGTATATTTAAAATTGGTGAATTTTATTATAAGTAAAATTTAATCCAATAAATCTAATTAAAAATATCAACCAAGAGTTTGAAAGAAAATACAGAAAAGTAGAGGGAGGAAATTAACCAAAAATGATGAAGGATATAATTTAGTACAGTGAAAGTCCACTGATTACCCAGCAAAATAAATGAACACTTTGTCACTGTAGACATGCTGTAACATTTTAAAGGATCAAGTTTAGATCATCCTAAAAGTTCCAGAAAGTAAAATAAAATAAGACAAAATTTTTAAAAATCAGATTTCAACAGGTCCCCTACAAAGGAAGGAGAACTCATATAACACCAGGCTTCTCATCAGTGACACCTTCCCAGTCTTAAGAGAAATTGATTTTATTCTGTAATTCTATGACCTATTAACTCTTAAGATGTCTTATGCTGCCCTATACATTTTGTGCCTTCCCTACTTTTCTAGCTTCCTGTGCTCTAGTCTCATGAGCCCTCTGTCATAATCTTGAACTTTCCTAGCACCTCCTGGCACAGTGCTTTGCACATACCATCCCAATGCTGGAGATGTTCTTGCCTTCTCTGTTTGCTAGTTAGCTCTGATCATTCTTCAGATTGCAGTTAAATTTTTACAACTTGATGAAATTGTGCCAGGACATATCAAATGCTCCTATTGTTTATTCCCACAGCAATAAGTACTTTTCCATCAGAAATTATTTCAGTTGTAGTTGTCATTTAAAGTTTGTTGTGTGATTGATTCCCATATAGACTGTAGGTTTCATGAACATGGCATCAATTTCTTATTTACTTACCATTTTATCCCAAATGCCTCATGCTTTGGGGACCAAGTAGGAATCCAGTATATTTTTGTTCAATGAATGATTAAAAGAAAAAAATATGTAAAAGAAGCTGCTTGGAGCAATCTGGGTGGTCCTACTGCCACTACCTGGAGAAGGGAAGAGAAAGACAGTAATGCACCTCTGTGTGCTCAAGCACTTAGACCGGGAAAGCTCAGTCCCACTTGGCCAGTAAAGCATCAGGTGAACGAAGCACTGTCGTGGGGCCCCTCTTCAGGGGAGAGGCGGTGAGAGGTAAAGGGTAAGAGAGACGAGTGTCCATGCTTCTTTCTAATCTTCACTGGTATCACTCCCATCCTTATATCACATGCTGCTCCATCTTTTCCTTGTAAACCATTCCATTTTCTACTGTAAAAACATGTGGGAAACACTTGTCCAGAAATGCACTGTTCCTATTCTATTTATTGCTATGAATTTCCACCCTCTTTTATTCTTGTTTTTATCATTTTCATGGGGTCTTAAAATGGTAAAGAGAAAAATGTTATGTTTAATTTTCCATCTTGAAATGAAAGATCTATATGAGTCTAAATTTTGATAGTTATTTTCTAATTTCTTTACAAAGAAAATGCCAATTTCTACTGCTACTGACAATGAATAAAGGTACTTATTTTTCCTTAAACTTGAAAATGAATAAAAAATTGTGGAAAAAAAAGATTTTATGAGTATACTGAGATGCACAAAAAGTATAAGATTAGAAAAATGATATTGTAAATAAGGTATTCTAAAGAAAAAAACATCTGTGCACAATTCTGGGGTAATAAAATTTGAAACAACGTTAGAACTTGAGGCAAATAGGAAAGAAAGAGATTTGAAGCTATGAAATCTTTTTAGTTTTTGCTAAGGCAAAGTAATTATTTGGAGGAAAGACACTTAAATCAATATATATATGGGGGCATTTCAGAAAGTTTGTGAAAAAATATAGTTAAAAGATAATATGAATCTTTCCATAAGCTTTTCCCCATATATATATTTCAGAAAGTTTGTGAAAAAATATAGTTAAAAGATAATATGAATCTTTCCATAAGCTTTTTGAAGTACCCTTGTACAACTGCTTCAATTTCTCTAGTATAAAATTATTTGGATCAATAATTTGGAGGTGTTTTGATCAGAATCAAAATAAGCATAAAACATATTGGCTCTATTTGCTTAGTAGGTACAACTTATGTACATAACACCATAAGCTTATTTTGGAAATAAAATCTTCATTTGCTTAGGTTACCTAAGGCTTCCTCTCCTAAGGATTCTTGATGAAATTTTATTTTAAAGCCTTAGTCTCTCTAGGGCTCCCTGATATACAAAAGGTTGTACCTAGGAATATTTCTGGGACTTTTCTCAAGTTACATGCACCTAGAGCTTTCTTATGAGTATATGGCACTATCTTAAATAACAAAGAGATAATTGTGTATAAGGAATAGTGAAGCTAGAGTAGCCACCTAGGCATAGTCTATCAAATCATCTTATTTAATTCTATGCAAAACAATAACCTCTCACTGGTATTATTCTTTGATGTGTGTGTGTGTGTGTGTGTGTGTGTGTGTGTGTATAAATTGTCTCATTCCTGTCACCAATAACCTCCAAGAGAACCTGTTTGACTTGCTGTATCTCCAGGATCTAGAGCTTTGCTTGGTTCTTAATAAGTATTTGTTGAAGAAATAAATGAATGGAATAGTTAGGCTTTTAGTTTCTCTAGAAAGTTACTGAAAATAACAAAATGTCCTTATGATCGTTTAGCTAATACAATATGTGAATGCTGTATTCAACACAACAAAAAATGAAGTGGTTCTTTAAAAAGTTTTTTTAGCTTTTACCATATGGGTCATTGTTTATGTGAAAACAGGAAGTTATAGGTAGTAAGCTGGATAACAAACCAAATCCCAAAATTCACTAATGAAAGAGTGAAATGGGTTAAAATTTCAATCGTGCAAGTAAAAAATATAGAATACCTATCTTAGTATCATTACATCTACAAAAAAATAAAGATCTAATAGCGTTAGTCGATTTAATTTCTATAAGAGCAAACGTGATATGACTGTCAAAAAAAAAAGATCTAATAGCGTTAGTTGATTTAATTTCTATAAGAGCAAACGTGATATGACTGTCAAAATGTGTTAATTTAATTTTATATAAAGATCTAATAGCGTTAGTCGATTTAATTTCTATAAGAGCAAACGTGATATGACTGTCAAAATGTGTTAATTTAATTTTATACTGTATTCATAGATGTATAATGCAGGTCAACGGAGGTGATGGCCCACCTATTTTTTTATGACAGAGCAAATAGAATATTTATTTAGTACCACGTACCAATCTAAAAGAAGGCTGATAAACCAGACCTCATCCACCGGACCATGACCAGAACGTCGAAAAGTGAAGAAAACATTGGTTTCCGGCTAAAGGTAAAGATCTAAAGACGTATTACAGCCTTTCAGATCCATCTTGTATCCTCAAAAAGTCTATTTTTTTATGACAGAGCAAATAGAATATTTATTTAGTACCACGTACCAATCTAAAAGAAGGCTGATAAACCAGACCTCATCCACCGGAACATGACCAGAACGTCGAAAAGTGAAGAAAACATTGATTTCCAGCTAAAGGTAAAGATCTAAAGACGTATTACAGCCTTTCAGATCCATCTTGTATCCTCAAAA
>NW_007732075.1:0-4055 GCF_000696425.1 Galeopterus variegatus | reverse complement strand
GACCTCATCCACCGGAACATGACCAGAACGTCGAAAAGTGAAGAAAACATTGATTTCCAGCTAAAGGTAAAGATCTAAAGACGTATTACAGCCTTTCAGATCCATCTTGTATCCTCAAAAATGAAAGAAAAGAAATGAATAACGAAACAAGTAAAAGAAAAATTTACTTAGGCTGGAAGAGGATCCCTGAGTGGATCAGAAACCATGAGAAATTCCAGAAATCCAGGAGTGCATAGAAGAGCAATATCAAAAAAAGGTCGGCGCTAGAGCCCCCACTGAAGATAACCAGAGTTTGAGGAGAGCCAGGAGCAATTAAGAGGGTGAAAATTGGGAACCGATAGCAGTGGTATTCAGGGGGGTCAGCATCTGCATACAACCGCTTTTTCCCCATGCAGCCCCACTGGGATATCTGCCTCTATGTTTAAGCCATGGGGGAAGGAACTTCTGTCAGAAAGACAGAAAATTCTCTGGAGGACTAGCCGTACCAAGGACACATGGGGACAATCCAAAAGACCAAGCTCCACACCATTGCATTTTGCTATTCTCACAAACTCACCTTGCCCACCCTGGCCACTCAGTCTGTACATATTACAGGCAACAGGGTCTAAAAGAGAATCTCAACTACCGAAAGAAGCACATTAGAGTATTATATTAAACATATTTAAAATTTTTAGAGATATATAGGGATTCTGCATTCAGATGTGTGCTTCCAGTAGAAACATGGCAGCAGCTTAGATGTGAATATTCCTACATTTTCTTCTGAAAAAAAAAGGGGAGAAAGAAAAATAGAAAGCACACCAAGATTACATGTTTCGTTAAACTTCAAGACAATTTGCAAGCTCCACATTACATGTAGATGAGCCAAGTCAGAGGCTGGCAGGAAGCCAACACAAGACGTTCAAATTATACTGCGAGGAAAAGGGGACTGCAAAGGAGTCTGATGGAATATCTCAGAAACCTCTGGAAAATATTCATACCCGAAAAGAGTAGGAAGGTCCTTCTTGAGAGGTAAGTGCTGTGAGCTCAGCTGAGATGAAACAGTTTAAGCACCGCACTGGGAGAGAGAGAAGGAGAGGCTTGGAGATTGCTCAGGGGACCAGAGGAAGTAGATTTCAGAAAACATCAGAAAAATGTGACAAAATCTCGGTAACTTGTTTACAGCAGCCTGTGAGAAAATCAGAGGCAAAAAGGACTGGAGGGATAAGCCCTTCTGAACCAAGACAAGTTCTGAGAATCAGATTGTGTATATGCATTGGTGCCATATTATTAGAAGGAAATAATTCACTGATACAGAAGGAGGGCAGGGCTTTTGTGCCTGAGACCTGAAAAACCACTCCGGTCTCACTCTGTCTCTCTCCAGAAGCTGTCGGCCAAAAAGCTCAAGAAACTCCAACTCGTACCTATGAGAACAAAGGAATATACATGCAAAGACACGACGACTAAAAAAGAAAAAAATAAGAAAAAGAACAGTACAACTTTCCAACAGATTACAAAAATTTTATAGAAAACAACCCATGTTCTCTATGTATGGAGCGATCAATCTATCTATCGATTTTCCTTGTCTCAGGATCAACACCATGGGAGAAAATAGAGGAAGAAGTAGCAACTGGGGAAATAAATGTTTTACTTCAATCAAACCAGTCACATGATCTCATTTGATTTTCACAGCACGAGGGTAGGTATTCACATTATCTCCATTTTATGGTCGAGAAATCTTGGGCTCAGAAAAGTTAAGCTTGATCATAAGTGAACTAGGTGATACACAAACTGAGATTTTCCAAACTCAAATGCCAAGCTATTTTACTGTCCTTGTGCTTTGAAAATTATTTACAACCTACATGGCTCATTCACATCCTTTACCTATTAACGTGATAAACTTTTACCATATCTTCACATTTCAAAGTCCTCTCCATAATTCGATGTTGATTTTAAATATTACTCTTATCCTGAAACCTACAATCACCCAGTCAGAACTTACCTACCCCCACAGAATTGCTTCCTCCCCAACAATCGCACAGGATTTTCTTAAGACTTTTGTTCTAGCCTACTTGTTTTATTGTATTTGTGTCTGCTCATTCCCACTAGGTAGTAAGCTTCTTAGGAAGAAAGTCCCTGTCTGCTTCCTCCCCAACAATCGCACAGGATTTTCTTAAGACTTTTGTTCTAGCCTACTTGTTTTTTTGTATTTGTGTCTGCTCATTCCCACTAGGTAGTAAGCTTCTTAGGAAGAAAGTCCCTGTCTAGTTATTTTTTATATGGCTCATAGTACATTGTATGTTATTTTGCACTAAATAAGTATGCAAGTTTGTTTAAATTAAATTATACATACAATATTTTAAGTGTCTTGAAAAATAAGGCTGAATTAACCCAGGGAGTCTTATGCACATTGTTGCTCAGTAATTTATTCATCTGAAATAATGAATGGGTATTAAGTGTTAAAGAATATTAAGGATAGAGACACAATATAAATATTCATATAAAAAGAAATGTAGTAAACTATGTAGACCATAGGCAAACTCTGGAACTTCCCACCATACTACAACATGTATTGGACATTCCCTAAAAGCAGCTTCACAGGTAATGCCTATCACCTGCATGAAGTCATCCTGTTTGTTATGCCTTGTGATAGTTGATTTTGTATGTTAACTTGACTGGATCATGGGGTGCCCAGATATTTAGTTAAACATTTTTCTGGGTGTCTGTGAGGATGTTTCTGCATGAGATTAACACTGGAGTCAGTAAACTGAGTAAAGCATATTCCCCTCCCCAATGTGGTTAGGCCTTATCCAATCTGTTGGAGGACTGAATAAAATAAAAAAGGCTAAGAGAGACTCTTTCTCTGCTTGACTGTCTTTGAGCTGGGTCATCGGTCTTCCCCTGCCTTTGGCCTTGGACTCAGACAGGAACTTACACTATTGGCTGTTTTGATTTCTAGCTTGCTCACTGCAGATTTGGGAACTTCTCAGCTTCCATAAAAATGTTAGCCAATTTCTTATAATAAATCTCTGTTATTATATATTTATATATATTTTATGTTCTCAGAGAAACAGAACCAATAGGATAAACACAGGCATAAATATAGATATAAAATAGGAGATAAACACTTATGCACTGCTTAAGAATGTTTTGGTCAACAACTGACTACATAGACAACAGTTCTCATGAGGTTATAATGGAGCTGAAGGTTTGTAGTGGGCCATACCAGCTAGGTTTATGTAACTATACTCTGTGATGTTCACACAATGACAAAATCACCTAAGGACACATTTCCCAGAATGTATCCCAGTTCATTAAGCAGTGCATGACTGTGTGTGTGTGTTTGTTTGTGTGTGTGTGTTTGTATCCTCAAACACTAGATATAGAAATCACACAATGATTCCCAGTTTGTGAATTTTCTATTAGTGTAAACAAACCACCCTAAACTTTGCAGCTTAAAACAACAGTCATTTATTATCTCACAGTTTCTATAGGTCAGAAGTCCAGGCATAGCTTAGCTTGGTCCACTGCTCAGGGTGTCAAAAGACTACAGTAAGGTATCAGCCAGGCTTGCAGTCTCAAATATTTGAGATTGCCATCTCCTACCAAGCTTGTGTGGTTGTTGGCAGAATTCACTTTCTTGTAGCTCATAGTGGCTTGCTTCTTCAAGGCCAACAGGAAAATGTCTCTCACCGAAAGGAAAGTCTAACTGATTTTTGAAAGGGCTCATCTGAGTTGGTAAGGCCCACTGAGGATAATCTCCCTTTTAATTAATTCAAAATAAAACTGATTAGAGGGGGCCCAAGATGGCGACGGGTCTGGAGCGGCCGTGCCAGGAGACAGCGCGATCCTGAGAGCTGTGCGCTGTGATACCAGAGTATTAATTGCACTTCCAAGAGCAACAAAAGGCGAATAATTCTTTCAACAACGATCCTGCATCGACAAACAAACGGCAGCAGGTTCGAGGTTTTGGGGCCGACAAAGAGGAGGACTCCTGAGAGCACCCAAACCCGGCTGCAGGAATGGGTGAGCAGCCCAGTCAACAAAGGCCAGGAAAGCCAGTGGAACCGGCGCAGAAA
>NW_007732074.1:140429-141711 GCF_000696425.1 Galeopterus variegatus | reverse complement strand
TTAGGAGAGGAAGAGATGCTGCTATGGTTTGGATGTGTCCCCCAAAAGGCATGTATTGGAAACTTAATCCCCAATGCAACAGTTTTGGGAGGTGCAGTCTAATGGAAGGTATTTGGGTCATGAGGGCTTTGCCCTCATAAATGGATTAATGCCAATTATTATAGGGCTTGAGGCTGTGAGTTCAATCTCTTTCTCTCTCTTGCCCATGTGATGCCTTCTGCATTGTTATGAAAGGGCAAGAAGGCTTCACCAGATGTGGTGTCTTGATCTTGGATGTCCAAGCCTCCAGAACCATGAGCCAAATTAATTTCTGTTGATTATAAATCACCCAGTCTATAGTATTCTGCTATTGAAGCATGAAATGGAGTAAGTCAGATGCTGAACAAAATGATCCTGTGTCATGAGAAACTAAAGCAGTTTCTAGAAAACTCTTAAAAAATAGGAGTTTCAGGGATGAATATCATATAAGACATTAAAACATATTAGAAAGTCTCAGTAATTAAAAAGAGTGTGGTATTGGATTGTGAAAACAGAACAGAAAAAAATAATACAAATCAATAAAATTGACTGGAGAGTCCCAAATAGACACAAATGTGTATGGGAATAATGTACGATAGATAACTCAAATGTAGTGATGAACAAAGATGAACTCTCAATACATGTTTTGGAATTCGATGAACATTTGAAAAAAATTTGGATCTGTATTTCACACCATTTACCACTATAAGTTCTAAGTGAATCAGTTATTGTAAATATAAAACATAAAACTGCTAGAGGAAATGAGAGAATTCTTTCATAATTTTGACTTAATGGAGAATTTCCTCACTATGCCTCAAAATCTAGATACCATAGAAACCAATTGATTAAACAACAACAACAACAAAAACCTTATATGTGGCAAAAGACATCATGCTCAAAGTAAAAGCAGCAAACAAGGAAAATTCACAATTCGTGTTAAAAAGGGCTAATTGCTCTAATAAATAAAAAGTACCTACAGAAAAGGAAATTCAAATGACTATGACATGCCTAAAAGAATGCTTATTTTCATTCATAACATCAGAAATAAAAATCAAATTTATTATATTTGATATTATATAATACACTGTAATTGTATATGATGTACTTTATGATATGTTATATTACATATATTATTATATAGTTATATAATGCTAATGTTTAATTATTATAATTTTTCAACTGTAGTACCATTTCTTTAAATTTATTTATTTTTAATTGAAACATAATTGATTGTACATATCTATGGGATACAGCATTAAATATT
>NW_007732074.1:137471-139429 GCF_000696425.1 Galeopterus variegatus | reverse complement strand
TACATATATTATTATATAGTTATATAATGCTAATGTTTAATTATTATAATTTTTCAACTGTAGTACCATTTCTTTAAATTTATTTATTTTTAATTGAAACATAATTGATTGTACATATCTATGGGATACAGCATTAAATATTGATACCTGTGTGCAATACATGATCCTTAAATCAGGATAATTATTATATTTATCATTACACAATGCAATAATTTTTGTAGCCCTTTTTCTAGCTAGCCCCAATTTCTAACTAACCCCTCTCACCCTCCCCGTTTCCTGCCTCTGGTGGCCTCAGTTCTCTTCTCTCCTTTTGAAAGTTCAATGAATTATTGTGACTATTCTTTCTTTCTTTTAAAAAAGTTATTTAATTTTTTACCTCCCATTTATGAGTGAGGACACGTGGTATTTCTCCTTTGGTGCCTGGCTTATTTCACTTAACATTATTTTCTCTAAGTTCACCATGTTGCTGCAAATGGCAATATTTCATTCTTTTTTATAGCAGAGTAGTATTCCATTTTGTAAATGTACCACATTTTCCTTATCCAGTCATCTGTCATTGGACATTTAGGTTGGTTTCAACTCTTAGCTATTGTAAATAGAGTCATGATAAACATAGGAGTGCAGATATCCCTTCAATACGATGATTTCCATTCCTTTGGGTATACAACCAGCAGTGGGATTTCTGGATTACATAGAAGTTCTATCTGTAGATGTTTGAGGAACCTCCATACTGTTTTCCATAATGGCTGAACTAATTTACAGTCCCACCAACAGTGTAGGAGGGTTCCCCTTTCTCCACATCCTCACCAGCATTTGTTATTCTCTGTCCTTTTGACAATAGCCAGTCTAACTGGGGTGAGGTGATATCTCAGTGTGGTTTTGATTTTCCCTGATGCTTTTGGAGGGTGAGCATTTTTTCATGTGTCCATTGGCCATTGGTACATCTTCCTTTAAGAAATGCCTATTCAGCTCCTTTGCCCATTTTTAAATCAGGTTACTTGTTTTTTTACTGTTAAATTGATTGAGATTTTTGCATATTCTGGATATTAATCCCTGTCAGATGCATAATTTGTGAATATTTTCTCCCATTCTGTAGGTTGTATTTATGTTCTGTTAAGTGTTTCTTTTGCTGTGCAGAACCTTTTTCATTTGATATAGTCCCATTTGTTTATTTTTTCTTTTGTTGCCTTTGCTTTTGGGGTCTTATTCATAAAGTCATTGCCTAGTCCTACATCTGAAGGGTTTCCCTTATGTTTTCTCCTAGGAGTTTTAAAGTTTCAGGTCTTAGATTTAAGTTTTAATCCATTTTGAGTTGATTTTGGTATATGGTGTGAGGTATAGGTCTAGTTTCATTCTTCTAGATATGGATTTCCAGTTTTCCTAGCACCACTTCTTGAAGAGGCTGTCCTTTACCTATGTATGGTTATATTGCCCCTGTCAAAAATCAGTTGGCTGTAAGGACGTGGGTTGTTTTCTGGGTTCTCTCTTCTGTTCCATTGGTCTGAGTGTCTGTTTTTATGCCAGTACCATACTGTTTTGGTTACTACAGCTTTGTAGTATAACTTGAAGTCAGGTAGTGTTATGCCTCTGGCATTATTTTTTATTTATTTATTTTTGCTCAGGATTGCTCTAGCTATTTTGTGTATTTTGTTGTTCCATATGAATATTAGGATTGTTTTTTCCATTTCTGTGAAGAACGTCATTAGTGTTTTGATGGGGATTGCATTGAATCTGTAGAATGCTTTGGGTATTATNTACATATATTATTATATAGTTATATAATGCTAATGTTTAATTATTATAATTTTTCAACTGTGATACCATTTCTTTAAATTTATTTATTTTTAATTGAAACATAATTGATTGTACATATCTATGGGATACAGTATTAAATATCGATACCTGTGTGCAATACATGATCCTTAAATCAGGATAATTATTATATTTATCATTACACA
>NW_007732074.1:130470-136471 GCF_000696425.1 Galeopterus variegatus | reverse complement strand
ATTTCTGTGAAGAACGTCATTAGTGTTTTGATGGGGATTGCATTGAATCTGTAGAATGCTTTGGGTATTATGGAATTTTCACAATGTTAAATCTTCCGATCCCAGAACATGGAATGTCTTTCCATCTTTTCGTGTCCTCTTTAATTTCTTTGAGCAGTGGTTTGTAGTTCTCATTGTAGTGATCTTTCACCTCCTTGGTTAAATTGATTCCTAGTTTCTTTTTTTTTTTTTTTTTTTTTTTTTTTGGTGACTATTGTAAATGGGCTTGGTTTCTTGATTTCTTTTTCTGGAAGTTCATTGTTGGAATATAAAAACATTACTGATTTTTCCTGTATTGATTTTATATCCTGTAACTTTACTGAAATCATTTATTAGCTCTAAGAATTTTTTATTACAGTCTCTTTTAGGTTCTTCTATACATAGGATCACATCATCTGAAAACAATGCAGTTTGACTTTATTTTTTCCACTGTGGGTGCCATTTATTTCTTTCTCTGTCTTGATTGCTCTGGCTAATACTTCTAATACTGTGTTCAACAGGAGTGGTGAGAGAGCCTGTTCTTAAGAGAAAAGCTTTCACCTTTTCCCCATTCTGGATGATATTGGCAGTGGGTTTGTCATATATGGCCATTATTGTGTTGAGATAATTTCCTTTTATACCTAATTTGCTGAGAGTCTTTATCACGAAGTGATGTTGAATTTTGTCAAATGCTTTTTCTGCATCTATTGAGAAAATCATGTGTTTTTTTCCCTTGATTTTTTTGATGTGGTATATAACATTTATTGACTTTAATATGTTGAACCATCCTTGCATCTCTAGGATAAATCCCACTTGATCATGATGTATATATTTTTTGATATGTTGCTCTATTCTGTTTGCTAATATTTATTGAGCATTTTTACACCTGTGTTCATCAAAGATACTGGCCTATAATTTTCTTTTTTTGTTGTATCTTTGGTTTTGGTATCAGGGTTATTCACATCTCAAAGAGTGAATTTGGGAGAATGGCCTCTGTTTCCACTTTTTGGAGTAGTTTGAAGAGAATTGGTATTAATTTCTTTTTAAAGTTTTGGTAGAATTCAGCAGTAAAGCCATCTGGCCCTGGACTTTTCATTGTTGGGAGACTGTTGATGACTGCTTTAATCTCAGTGCTTGTTATTGGTCTCTTCAGGTTTTCTATTTCTTCTTGGTTTAGTCTTGGTAGTTACTATGTGTCCAAAAATTTATCCATTTCCTCATTTTCGAATTTGCTGGTGTATGGTTGTTTATAATAGTCTCTAATGATTCTTTGTATTTATGTGGTATTGGTTGTAATGTCTCCTTTTTCATTTCTGATTTTTGTTATTTGGGTCTTCACTCTTTTGTTTTTAGTTAGCCTAGCTAATGGCCTGTCTTTTTTGTTAATCTTCTAAAAAAACTATTTGTTGCATTGATCTTTTGTATCCTTTTGGGTCTCTATTTCATTTAGTTCTGCTCTGATCTTAATTATTTCTTTCCATGTACTAATTTTGGGATTGGATTGTTCTTGTTTTTCTAGTTCTTTGAGGTGTAGTGTTAGGTTGTTTATTTGAAATCTTTCTATTCTTTTGATGTAAGCATTTATTACAATAAACTTCCCTCTTAGTAGTGCTTTTGCAGTATCTCACAGGTTTTGGTATAAATGTCTTTATTTTCATTAGTTTCAAGAAATTTTTTGATTTTGTATTAATTTGTTCTTGTAATCATAGGCTGTTCGGGAGCATGTTATCTAATTTCCATGTTTTTGTATAAATTCTAGAGTTTTTCTTGTTATTGATCTCAAGTTTTAATTCATCATAGTCTTAAAAGGTACTTGAAATGATTTCAATTTGTCATGTGACCTAATGTCTGATCTATCCTGGAGAATGTTCCATGTCCTGATGAGAAGAATGTATATTTGTAGCTGTTGGATGAAATGTTCTGTAGATATCTGCCAGGTCTAATTGATCTAAAGTTTAGTCTAAATCCTGTGTTTCTCTGTTAATTTGTTGTCTAGATGATCTGTCCAATGCTGAGAGAGGGGTGTTCAGGTCTCCATCTATTATTGTATTGGTGTTTATCTCTTTCTTTAGGCCTAAAAGTGCTTGCTTTATATATGTGGGTGCTTCAGAATTGGGTACATATGTATTTATAATGGTTTCGTCTTTTTGCTGGATAGATCCCTTTATCATTATGTAGCAGTCTTCTTTGTCTCTTTTTATGGCTTTTGGTTTAAAGTCTATTTTATACAATATAAGAATAACTATACCTCCATGTTTTTGGTTTCCATTTATGTAGTATATCTTTTTCCATTCATTCACTATTGTCTGTATGCATCTTTATAGGTGAAGGGAGTCTCAAAGCATATAGTTGGGTCTAGCTTTTTAATCCAATCTGCCATTCTGTGTGGGGAGTTTAATCCATTTACATTTAGGGTTGTTATTGAAAGTTATTGTCTTATTCCTGTCATTTTTTTGATTTTTGTTTGAATGTTTTAAGTATCTCTTGTGTCTTTCTTACCCTTTTATTGTTTGTCTTTGATGTTTGTTGGTTGTTTGAGGTAGTAAGATTTAGTTTCTTTCTCTTTCTCATATGCATTTTTGTTCTACCAATGGGTTTTGCTCTTGTGTATTCATGGTAGTGATTATCATTTTTTTGGATTCCAGATGCAAAACTCCCTTGGACTTTTCTCTCAGCATTGGTTGTGTGGTGATGACTCCTGCAGTTTTTGTTTGTCTGGGAAATACACTGTTTCTCTCTCATTTCTGAAGGATAGCACTGATTGGTATAGTAATCTTGGCTAGCAGTTTTTCTCTTTTAGTATTTTGAATATATCATCCCATTTTCATCTGGCCTGTAGAGTTTCTATTGAGAAGTCTGCTGTTAGTCTAATGGGGGCTCCCTTATAGGTGACTTGACACTTTTCTCTTGCTGCTTTTAGGATTTTCTCTTTGTCTTTGAGCTTTGCCATTTTGACTATAATGTGGCTTGGTGAGAATCTGATTGGAATGAATCTATTTGGGGATCTTTGAGCCTCCTAGATATGAATGTCCATGTCTCTCCCTATACCTGGGAAGTTTTCCATAATTATTTCATTGGATAGATTTTCAATGCCTTTTCCTTTATCCTCCCCTTCTAGAACACCCAAAATTCTGATGTTTGTGTACTTAAAATTGTCTGCTAGCTCTCTTAGATTTTCTTCATATTTTAAATTTCTATTTTCCTCCTTTTGTCTTTTATTTAAAAAAGACCACCTTCAGGATCAGAAACTTTTTCTTTTGCTTGCACTAACCTGCTGCTCAAGTCTTTTTTTTTTTTTTTTAATTTCATTGAGTGAAATCTTCAGTTCCAGGGATTCTGCTTCATTCTTTTTTAAGGTATTAATCTCTTCATAAATTTCTTCCTTCATATCCTGAATATTTTGTCTCATTTCATTATTTTATCTAACTGAGTCTTCTCATATCTCATTGAGTTTCCTTAAGATTCATGCTCAGAATGCTCAGGATGTGGCTGCTGCTGTGGTGGTGAGCTGCCCTTGCAGTGGCAGTGGCTGTAATGAACCACCCATTTGAAAGCAGAGTTTTGGGTGTGCTCCTGCTTTCTTCCAGGTTGTGGGAGCTGCTGTGGTTCTTCTTTGGTACCATTTCCTAGAAACAAACTGAAAGCCAACAGGAGAAAGAAAGATGATTAGGTTTATTCCATTAGACACTTTTTCTCTTAAACCTGTGCAGTCTGCATAGGAGAAGAGTCTGAACTTGGTTGACTTTTAAAATGTTTGTTTCCTTTAAAGGAACTGAAGGAATACAGCAGGTTTTCTTGCAATGAGCTCCAGGCCCCTTGTCACATGGAATAGCTTTCCATCAGTGGCTTGCAGGGAACCAAAACTTGCATGAAGGGGCAAGCAATAAAATAAAAATCACATTGTCAAGATTTCTTTCCCTTTCTACCCAGGGTCATATTTCATTAATGGACTGCATTTATTTCAAAGGTGTGATTGCACATGTGTTACCTATACTGTGCTACTGTGTACTTGTCAGAGAGAGAAAGCTCATTACAGATTCTGTACCAAAGTGAAATGTTAGCACATCATTAATATGCATAGGTGCAGATATCTGTCTGTTGTTTTATAATGCTATTTCATTTATATAGTGCTGGTACTTGACAGACATAAGAGACTCCATTTCCAGCTAGAGAGATTCCTAAATAAAACTAGCAAGTTATTGCAGAAGTAATCAGACAGAGTAAAGGAGTTCAGGTTCTGGTGTCTCTCTCTATATAAGGCCAGTTCTTGAATTTTGTTTCCAATATCTTTCTGTGTGGACTAGCTTAACTTATTCCTGTTCTCTTTCACTGACAGCTTCAGTGTCAATGAGTTCTGCCACACTAAAATCTCTTAAAATGCTCAAACTGCAAATATACCTGTTTTACTTTGCTTTCTTTTTCCTCCCTTAATTCTGTTTAATCTGAAAGGCAGGTTGCTGCTTTTTTGGTCCTGCCAGCTAGAAAGCAGGGTCAAGGAAATGAGACCTCATGGTGTGTGGAGTGGAACTGCTTGTGTACATTTCTATGTAAGCAAATGTACAACCCTGAGGAGGCAGGGCCTATAATGAGACTTGATGTGCCTACCTGCCAGAAAGAAATGGGACTTACAGAGTCATATTTGACTATCTTAAAGTCGTCATTTCACTACCCTACTGATATCCATCTTGAAGAAGAAAATCTCAACTCCTTAGCATGGCATGCAGAATATTCCAGGCTCCACCCATCTCTTTAGCTACAATCCTGCATCTTCACTCTAGCCAGAAAAAGAAGCTCCTTGCTGCTTCCGAAGTATTTTCTTGGTCTGTATGTTTTTCCTCCTCTTTGCCATTGCACATTTTCCTCCCTCTCTCTGGACATACTTCCTCTCTTTCCCTGCTTGGGACTTTTTCCAAAAGATTTGCTCTTTTGTGAACTCTCACATGAATCCGCATGTGGACTTGCTCTTTCTATCCTTCCTGCTTCTATTATGCCTTGAAACACAATCTATTGTAGTACCATTTACATAATGCAATGAATTCTTTATATGTCTCCAACTCTACTAGACTGTGATGGCCTGCAAGGGATGAAATGTGTTTATTGTCATTGTAACTCCAAAGCCTAGCAGTGCCTAAAAAGAATAGGCCCTGAGTGAACATGTATTGCCTGTGTACCCTGGGAACCTGGAAGATATTTAAAGTTGGGTGAGGGAACCTATGAGCATAGACCATGTTGGAAAGAGTGGATTGCATTTTTGAGATTAAGAGAGAATTCATTTCCAATTAGAGAAATTCCTAAATACCACCCTTGAGTTACTGAATTGAAACCTGATGTTGTCAGTTCCTTCTTCTCCTCGATGCAGGTGGGAATGGCTCTTCCAGGAATGATTGCAGCAATTCTATGTCTTTGATGAGAGGTCTTAGGCTGGGGTTCTCGGGCAGGCATTGCATACACCTAAAGGCTCACCAGCTACTCTGAGCTCCTAAATATGTTTGTCCTTTCTTATGTTTTTTTAAAAAAACTTGTTATCAATATTAAAAAATCTGGAGGTTTCACATAAAGATCTTAATTTCTAGTATTTCTTAAAGCAAAAGAATTACAGTGGGCCAACATTCTCACATGGCAAAAATCAGATGGACAGCATATGCACTGTCCTTATGCCACAGGCCTCCCTACGCTCATTTTACCTGCCTATTCCATAATGTGAAATGCCATAAGCCCATTGAGATTTGGCGGGGATTTAGTCCATGTGAGCTTTTGAACATGTTTGAAAGATAGGTGTTTTTAGTTTTCATTATAACTTCAGAGACCACAATTGAGCCAAGAGAAGAGTACTAACATAAAACACATCAGTAAATCATAATTGAACTGAATTCCATAATGTGTCACAGACTCTCAATGGATGGGTGATGGACAAACTTTTGTTATCTCTACACACACACACACACACACACACACACACACACACACACACACACACACACAC
>NW_007732074.1:128004-130173 GCF_000696425.1 Galeopterus variegatus | reverse complement strand
ACACACACACACACACACACACACACACACACACACACACACACACACACACACCCTGAAAATATAACCAACTGAAGAGAAATAGCATGGTAAATTTTGGAAATGCCATTCTAGTGATTTTAAATATAAAAGCTTCTATGTAAATACTTTAGTTATAATTCATAGAATAATCACAGAACTCTAGCCCATTGTAGATATTTATCCAAACTACAGATTAATCTGGAGTTCCCATTTCCCTGAATTTGGTCTTGGTTTCAGAGAGCTGCAAAATCTTGCTATTAATTGAGTAAAAATTCATTCTTTTACTTTCATTATTATAAAGGAAAATTTTTAAATATGAGGCTGAAATTGGCTTATTGTGCTTTATCATTGCTTTTTAGCTTAAGAGAAAAATTCTTGTTTTCTCCCTATTTCATATGTTACATAGTATATTTTACTAGTATACTGGTATACTAGTATACTAGTTAATGTATTATACTCTCTCTGAACTTATTTAAGAGGGAGTATAATTGATTATTAATTTGGAATCCATTTGATCTTCCCAATTTTGATTTCAGTTACATAATTTAGGGAGTGCAAACTTTATTCTTTGTTTTCTGAGAGCCCCATTTACCAGATATTTTGATAAATTAATATGTATCATTGAATTAAAACAAAGTAATCATTGAGCTGGAGATTTAGGACCCACTTTTACTCCTTGCCTATAGATATACAAATCCTAAGTAACAGAAATGAAAGGTAAAGTCTATTCATATTTGAAAGAAAGGATAACTTAACATCTTCCTCAGTAGCTTATTTCATTATTATAAAATCCTTACTACTACAAAATATTCTTTCTTGTATTAAAGCAGGAATCATTTTTTCAAAAAATAAAGCTCATTTTCTTATACATTTATAAATAATCCATGTGATCCTGTCATGTTATTTGCATTAGTTTAAAAAAAAAACTTAGCTGAAATTTTTTTTAAGTTAAAAAAAAAACAGCACAAAAACCCTGGGGAAATGAATCCAAAGGCTTAAGAAATCTTAAGAATAAAGTGGAAGATTGTCACCTAGTGTCCAGTGCATAGGTGCACAGTCACCTAGTGTCCAGTGCAATATTTCACTTGAATTTAAACATTTAGAACAAATAAAAAAATCAAAGGATAGTTATTGCTGGCTTGAAGTTACATAAAATAACAGCATGACTTGGATATGATATATATATATTTTTTGTTCCTTTTTGTCTTTTTTACTGACTGGTAATGGGATCGCAACCCTCAGTGTTGTGCCTGCACCACGCTCAGCCAGTGAGCGGGAACTGGTCTCCACATGGGATCCGAACCCTCGGCGGGAGTGCCACCCTGCTCCCAAGCGGCACACTCTCCAGTACGCCACCGGGCCGGCCCTTGGATATGATATTGATTGAGTTTTCTTGGAGATATATAATTTAATTTTACAGTGAATTTGGTAATGAATGTTGTCAAGTGATATTAAAGCAGTCTATTAATTTCTATTAGTTTACTATGCTGATCTTGGAAGATGGGGCTATTATTATATGCTTAATAATACATATTCTTTGAAGATTTGTATAGAAATTGTTATTACATCTTCAAAAAAGTTGCTACCCTACCTAACACTCTTCCCAATAAAATCATTGAGGCATATTCTGCCACCAAAATTCATAACAGCTCTTTTGCTTTTAAATATTGATTTAAAAAATGGTAAGTGGTTGCAGTGGCCAGTCATGGGCTTCAATATACTGTAGTGATGGTATCCTCAAAGGATGCCCTCCAGAGGCCACCCAATGGCACACCTGAGAATTTTGTGGCAATCTCTGCTCTTGACTCCCGCATGCTACTTAATGTATTTCACCAGATCTAAAACTTCATCAATTATAACTCACACTAATATTTTATGTTCCATTAAGAAATAAAAGATGCTGCCAATTAAACTAAGACACACCATTGATTATAAGATGTCTCTAATTTCAGAGATGTTAAACATGAAAAGAAAGTGTGTCTTAAAATGATGAGAAAATGTATTAGCTATATTCTTCAAGCTCTCCACTACAGAGGCCTCTCAATTCCCCTTCTGAGTCACACAGTTTTGGAAAATGGTAATGTAGCCATGTCTACTGAGGACAACTGGTGGTGCCCAGTGTGCATTTGTGTGTGTGTGTGTGTGTGT
>NW_007732074.1:125515-127324 GCF_000696425.1 Galeopterus variegatus | reverse complement strand
TGTGTGTGTGTGTGTGTGTGTTAACCGTTAACATTGAAAAAGTTAATTGTTACTAAATGATACATTTGTGACTCTGAGTATTCTCCAGAAAGGTGTTAACTAAAGTTAGGTCTATCAGTATGTTCTGAATAGTAGACTTTTTCTTCATTTTTCATCTGTTGGGTTTTGGTTGTTCAGAGGCTGTAAATCTCTTTCAGGGAATACCAGTATGCCCCAGAACTCTTGGGACCTCGCATTTAAGTGTATCAACATAGTTGTACAAGAAGCTGTTGTGTATAGGCATGGTGCATCTCTAAACGATGCAGAAAATGGTATTAAAAGTCTTGCATACACACACACGCATGCACACACACAGGGCTCAACTTCTAACATCTACTTAGGAAGCCTTAGTTACATGTCAGGCACTGGGTATGCATTTTATAGACATTTAATCTTAATCTTAATCTTATATGAGTAATATTCTCAACAACCTGTGAGGAAGGTACTAGTATGTCTATTTTACAAATAAAACTGAAGCTTAATAAGATTGTTACTTGCCCATGGGATGCAATTAGCAACTGGTGAAGCCAAGATTCAAACCCGGCTCTGTCATATTCTAAAGCCAATTGTTTTTCTTAACCACTATGATGCTTCTCCCACACACATTACATTTATTTTTATATTTATTTTATTACATTGTTTTATGTATTTCTTTTTACTTTAACTTGTTCCAAGAAAGCCTTCAGATAGTCCACCCCCACCCCCAACATTCCCTACACCAACTATACAGAGACTGAGGAGAGGAACGGAACAAAGTGGGGAGATGAGTGTTTCTATACTAAGTATAAGTGGTTTTAGCAATAAATGAGAAACCAAAGTTTTAGGTTTGTTTTTTCTTTTCCTGTTTTCATTTTGGTTAATTAAGTTCTTAAGATGCTAAAGTATATCCTGATATGAATGATTCTTTGTAATAGTTTACATAAGCAGGTGTCCTTTCTCTTTCTCTTTGTTCTTTTCCTCTTTTGAATTAAATAAATGGTTTTATTTGGAAAGAAGCAGGATGCAGGCTTAGAACTATTGCAATTGATCCTTTAGTGTTTTCCATAATGTCTTTTGTTTTATACAGTGGGCAATCAGGGATGCTGGAATCTTCCTGAGGTCCAATGAATACTATTGGATGTGGGGAAAATCAGTGCTACTAAATAATATAGTTTGTGAAATGTCAAGATACAGAATTTTGATGATTCCAGTCCCCCAAAGTTAACAACAATATGCTCATCCTTTTAATGGAAACATTACTAGGAGGCTCCTGGCTACATAATCCATCATACTGCAGAAGACTTGCTGACTTATGCTTTGTGACAGGCCAGTGAGAAAAATATACAAACTCATACACCAATGTTGCAAATCAATTCTGCGCCAAAGTGGAAATAACTCTTGTACCAATAAGCAGTAAGACCTGCAGGGGGAAAAAAATATCCTTTTCTGAATTTCCAACTTGCAGATAGAAAAAGAAGCCATCAATCATGCTGGAGAGCTTCCATTTCTGGGCTGTTGTTCTTAAAGACAAACCAGGTGAAATCAGACAAGACCAGAATATGCAAAGCCCATTGGATTTTTCCATCATCTTGGTGCAAGGAGAGTAAGACTTTTTCTCCTTTTCTTCTACATGTGAAACTTGGAGTCCAGCAAAAGCATGTATATAGATTCAACTTCTTGTCAAAGTGACTAATTAATCATTCTACAAATCGCTATTTATCATATATTAATGAGATATTCTCTTTGCTCTGGCAAATACAGGTTTTGTGGAAATCCTTTCTCCTTGGTACC
>NW_007732074.1:122656-124772 GCF_000696425.1 Galeopterus variegatus | reverse complement strand
GAAGACATTTAAACTGTCCATATTTCAATGTGTAAATTCAGAAGCACTTAATCATCCCCTACACATTGTTTTGTTCCCTTTTTTCCTCTGTCATGTTATAACTGTGTTTCCAAGCCTCCCTATGTCTTACCCCAACCTTGTGCACTGAAGCACAAACCAAAAGACTGGGGCTTCTAATAAATTGGATTCTCAGTCCTCTTGGATAAACAATTAATAGAAACAATGTGCATATATATATGTGTGTGTGTATATATATATACACACATAAATATATATACACAAATATATATACACACACTCCTCTTGGATAAACAATTAATAGAAACAATGTGCATATATATATGTGTGTGTGTATATATACATACACACATAAATATATATACACAAATATATATACACACATATATATATATGATTTTTCAGAAAAAAAGCCGTATCTAGATGCATAAATTATGAATTGAATGCCACTGCTTACTAAGCAGCATCTAGGTTAGAGTTTCATTTGCAGATGGAGCTGAGATTAACCTAGGGAAGAAAAACTATGAGTTTTGCACAAATAAATTCTCTACAAAGGATTCCATATTTTATAATTGAATGCTTTAGTCCATTCAACATGTGTTCATTGGCTACTTACTCTTTGCCAGGCCCTGTGCTAGGTACTAAGGATGCAAATAAAAATTAGTTTTATTTCTTCCCCTTAAGGAGCTTACAGTCTGGTGATAGAAAGGAACTACAGCTTCCCTAGGAGAGTCAAGGCAGAGGGAAGAACCAGTGTGAGGGATGAATTCACAAAGAGCATGATGTGTTACGGGATGGTAAGTAATACTTATAAAGGTGTTGTACACCTTTCTAAATGCATTGAGAACAAACCACCAGCATGATTTGTGTTTGCCTTTGAGCCTAAGGCCATGACTAGAAAAGACATTTGTTGGTTCAGGAGTGAGAGTGAGCAGATTTGGCATGAGGGAGGGACTTAAATGACTGTATCCATGAGGGCTGATTGCAACACATTTATTTCATTAATTGCCCCAATTCTTCACCCTTCTCTGGAACCACACCCTGTTCACCATAAAATTTTACAGTGTTCTCCCTCTGTGGGTGGGGCTCCTTCCTGCTGGGTTTGGCTGCATGATCTATTGACATATTGCCACTCCTGACTCATTCTAAAATAAAGTCTCAACACTGATTGCCTTCTTTTGCACTCTTGGGGTGCATTTGGATATGAAATTGTGGTTAGCTAATCAAGTTTCGGTGGGCTCTGGAGAGGAGAGGAAGGAGCTATGGTCCATTACTACTAGAAGACACAAGAGAAATAGGTACTTCAAATCTAGTTCCAACTCTCCACCAGTGATGGCTGTCACTCATTTTGCTGTTTAATAGTCTAAGAGCAAATAGATTTTTTCTACAACAAAAAAATTGATTTTCTTCTCAAGACCACTTAGTCTCAAGAATACTGAAGTTTATATGTTATTTCTTCCAAAATAAAAACCTTGGCCTTATACTAAATAACAATTTGCTTTCCTGAGCCTGGGTTACATTTACAAAGTCTCTCACTTTGAAAGATTTTCCTGTAAGCCATATAGGACAAATGCTCATATAGACAATTAAATGGAGTTTACCTGATTCTTTAAAAATTCCCTGCTTGGTGCTTGATGCTTAGAGGCAGAGGCATGTTGGATGAGGAGTTTCAGTTCATCTCTGAACATTTTCTTATTTTTCCTCTCTACCTTTTTATTTTAAGTGCAAAAGGAACACATAGAAAGGGCTTTCCTGTATCTTTTAAGTGAACTTCAAAAGATGTAGTTTACATACAATAAAATGCACCCTGCATTGATGCGTTTTGCACTGTGCATATGATGAGTTTTGACAAATGACCATTCCATGTAGCCACCACCACGATCATGATACAGAATACTTCCATCACCAAAAAGTTGCCTTGTGCCCATCCCAGGCAATCCCCACCTCAAAAGCTCAGCCCCAGGCAGCCACTGATCTGCAGTCTGTCACTGCTGCTTAGCTTAGATTTATATTTTCTAGCATCTTGCAAAAATAGAACATTATAAATACATTATGTATTAAGTATGCATTATGTATATTTGTGTCTGTTTTTCTTTTT